>NW_028227269.1:20140000-20352500 GCF_978045245.1 Mus caroli | reverse complement strand
CCCACTGGGGAGACACATTGGTGGCAACTTTTCTTCTACCCAAATTTTAAGAATCAGCGCAGTGGGCCAGGTATGGATGGAGTTCCATTGGAACAGATCTGTGATTGACCCTCTGTGGTTGCTTAATATTAGTTGTTAATTTGACAGGATCTAGTGTAGCGATTCTCTTCTCAGCCTTCCTAACACTGCGACCCTTTAATACATTTCCTTGTGCTGTGGTGACTCTGAACCACAAAGTTATTTGTTGCTGCTTCAAACCTTTCTACTGTTACAAATTGTATTGTAAATATCTGATATGTGACCCCCACCACCACCACCACCACCAAAGGGGTTGAGACACACAGGTCGAGACCCACTGATCTAGAATCACCATAGAGATATACCTCAGGGTATGTCTTCAGGGGATTATCTGTCAGGTAAATTGAAATGGGAAGAGCCACCCACCTTAAATATGGGCAGCAGTATTCCTCCAGCTAGCGTTCCAGAGAGCATAAACAGGAGAAAGCCAGCTGAGTCCCAGTATTCATCTCTCTGGGCTTCCTGCTGCCATGATAGACTGCATCCTTTTAAACCATCTGCCATAGAAACCCTTTCTCCCATGAGTTGCTTTTTGAAGATATTTGGTCACAGACACCAGAGAAGAAACCAGCAAACCCTGCCAGCTCTGGCTGCATTGCTCAGCCACTCTGAGCTGAGGAACTGTCTCTAAAAGATCTGCCCTAGGAGACGTCAGATGTGGCTTAGTGAAGGACTGAGTGTGTAATTGCTTGGAGTCTCCATTAGAGTGAGGTGCCCACTCCCAAGCATCATTCCTCAAGTCTTTACTCTACCCCTTCAGAGACCACATCCCCACAGGCTATAGTTTCATATTACAACCAACTCCTGATGTCCATTTCCACAGTGGAGCCTGAACTCCCCACAAGAGCCACCTTTGTAGAATGGCTCTGACATCTGAGCACAGTGTCTGTTGAATAGACTGACTGTCTTCGCTGCTGACCTCCTACCCAAGCTCCCTGCCACAGTTAACCCTCGCTGTGCTGCTCTTCCATGCCAGCACCGTTCCAGGCATAACAAAATCCATCCTAGTTAGTATCCAACTGGCCCCAGTGAAGAAAGTGCTGCCCAGCCTCTCTTTGCCCCCATGACCACAGATCTTGGCCATTTATCTTGACTACATCTGGCATCAATTAAAATCCAAACTTGTTGGGTATGTATGTACACCAGTAGATTAAACTACTGCAAGCACAGATGAGAGAGTTAGGGGATGGTTGGTCCCTGCTTGCTCTTTATCTCCTGCATCCCAGCCTGCATGTCTGTGGGTTTGAGGAAGACTGCCCCACTCTGGCTTAAACAAACACCCTCCAAGATGGCCAGGACATCTGGGAAGACTAGGGGTGGGTCTCAGTCATCCATATGGCTATGGAGAAAAACTGGTCCCTGTAGGATAAAGGCTTTCTATGAGCAGCCTTTTGGGTGAAGAGCACCCACACTACTGCAAACACCTCCACCTTATGTTCTCTATGGAAGCTCAATAACCTCATTGGCTTTACAGAATGGACTTTGGCAAATCTTGTTTCCGTTTGACGTTGAGACCTTAGGGGGAACTGTACCATTTTGTCTCCCCAGCAGAGGGATTTTAGTACTGCATGTGTTTAGTTAGTCTCACTTCACAAAGGAAGGAGCAGAGGTTTGGGAAGTTGTGTGATTTGTGGTCTCACACATATGTCACACGGGTCCTAGTTGTGGGTGAGAAAAGCCGCTGAGTTACAAAATGTCCTTAAACTCCATACTCCCCTATCACATGGCCACCTGCTCCCTTGGAAGTTGCTCCAGGCCTCTTGTCTGGTGCCTAATGCCTGAGAGGTTCTGAGTGGACTTTTGGAGCCTGCCCTGGCTCTGGAACCAGAGGATCGGGTTTGGCTAGTTGGTTCTGACCAGACAGAACCTGGTCTCTCTAGAGACTGCTTGTCTTTCAGCCTGGAACTCTCCTTAAATCTTCATGTCTTTTGCTTCAGACACTGAGTTTATCTAAAATTTCCACAAAGAGGAGGACATTACCTACGGAGACAAACCCTGTGTCCACCATAGGGCCACCCTGTAAGGCAGGTGCCCAGCCCACAGGGGGCAATGCCAGATGATTTTTCTGCTGGGAAAGGCTCCTGGCCAGGATATGGGTCTGGACTTTGGGTCTATTTTCAGTGTCGATTGCTCAAGATGACAATTGTCAAGAGCCTGCACTCTTGACAGGTCTAAAGATGGAGAAACAAACCCCAATGGGACCAAGGCAAATTCATCAGTTCTCAACCTAAGGGTTAATTTTTTCGGTACACTTCTATCTCCAAAAATATTTATATTAGAATTCATAATAGCTGAAAAGTTACAGTTCTGAAGTAGCAAGGGAAATAATTTTTTTTTGGCTGGAGGTCACCACAACATGAGGAACTGTATTAAAGGATCGCAGCCAGGCAGCTGACCCTGAGGACGTCCTGTCTGCCTCTCAGATGCTGGGATTACAGGTAACTGCCATACTTGCCCAGCTATTACATGGTTCTAGAGATCTGATTTCTGGTCTTCATGCTTACATCTAGCATGTTTTATGCACTAAGCCATTGTCTCCCCACAGCCCTGTTTTAAAAAATTAAATAAAAGTTTTGATGTTTGAGTAATGACAGACCCAAGGGAAGCTGCAGCTGGGTCCATGAATCTGTCCTTCAGGTTCACACCTGGTCCTGTCTTGCACAGCTACAGTGATATTGAAGTCAGGGATAGGAACACTGCTACCATCCACACAGCTTTCTCATATCATGATTGTGTGCGCGCCCCGACAAATGCATGCTGTGTGCATGGTATCTGATGCAGTTTCAGAGCATGTGTAGATCTGCGTTGTCACTGTCACTGATTGCTCTTCCTATGGTTAGAAAATTGCAGAAAAGATTCTGTGGGGAGGCGACCATAGGGTCTCCTAATGATGAACCTTTCTGCCCGATACTCGGCTCTGTACCCTTCCTTCCTGCCCCATCCTTGGCTCTGCACCCTTCCTTCATGCCCCATCCTTCTCTCTGTACCTTTTGTCCAGGCGACTTTCTGCTCATGCTCACTTCTGAGTACACTCCCCCTGTGGTCCATCCTGTGGTAAATAACCAGCTTAGAAATCACAATGGACTAGTTTCTAAGCTGCATTTACCAGAAAAGGCTACATTTCTAGAAGGCTTTGCAGGGCCTTCCACTAATTTTAGCTTGAATCAAAGAAAATAAACTTTCATGATTTGTCGATTACATTTAACAGCTGCAGCTGACCCTGGAATGACCTTTAAGTCCGTGTCATGAGCTTACAGCATAGCTCCGTGCACAAGTGACCCCATTGGGGGTGCTTCTGTTTTTTGGCTAAATTCTACACTTTGAGGGGTCTTTCCTTACTGAGACAGTCTCTGAGAAACCTAGCAAGTGAACTCCCACGGAAACAAGGGTGACGGAAACATCCTATCTTCTTGATATCAATTTTCTGATCCACAAATTTTGGTCACTCACTAGCATATGAATTTTTCCACCAATGAACTCTGATGTTGGAGGTCTGTAACAGAAGCCCCAGACTCACCCAGTGGAAAAAATAGTCCTGCAGGCTGCAGAAGCAGCAATTGAGTAGTGCACCACTGCCATCTAAGGCTCACCATTAGTGTTGCACCATAGGGTGGCTCTTAAATATCTTGGAATCGAGCCTTGTTAGACTGTTCCTTGGCCTTTCAATGGGAACAATTTAGTCAACTTCAATGGCTCCCAGAAAAAGGAAGTCTAGTGTAGAGAAGCTGGGGGTCAAGGGGACCCTGAGATGAAGCTGACAAGGCTTCCCACACCCTTTGGAAGGGAACAGAGCCAAGCATTGGTGACCGTATCTAGGGGCTCTGGGTCAGGGAGCACAGGGTTGGAGTCCTGAGTCTGTCCCTTGTCAGTTACTGGACCTAGAACAAGATACTTAGGCCTCTTCATTCATTCTATGAGACAGGGTGTTCCTGGGGAGGCAAACATGGACTCAAATTTGAGATTCTTCTGCCTTAGCTCCTCTAGTGCTGGGATTAGAAGGGTGAACCATCATGACTGTACCACTTTAGCTTTTGGAGACTTGTGTTTTTAATACCTAGTGGGAAACAGTACTAGTAATCTGACCCTAATTAGGCCAGCATGGCCATTAAAAATATGTGAACCACAAGGAACATAATAGAGCCTCCAAATGGAAGGCATATATAGTTCTTACTGACTGGTCGCTAGTAAGACTAAGAAGGAAGTATGGGGGACAGGGAACGCTACAGGGTTTGAGTCCTGAGTCTGTCCAAATGAGACAGAGAGACAAGGTTTTACAGGGTCAGTAGGAGTTTTCCATTCTAAGGGGGAAGGGCAGTCCAGATGCAGGTACTATGTGTACAAAGTCATTTTATTAAGAATTGTCCCACTGTGCTGAGTGCATTTCATTGAGTTTGGCCTGGTCTAAGATCAAAGTGGATGAGGTATGGCTGGAGAGAAGCTCAATGGTTAGAGCACTTACCGCTTCTGCTGGGATCAGAGTTTGGTTCCCAGCACCCATGTACCAGGGCTTACAACTGTCAGTAACTCCAGCTTCAGGAGATCCAATATCTTGCTCTGGGCCTCCACAGGCACCTGCATGCATATATGCAAATGCATGTAGTGTTTCTCTCTCACACACATGGCCACAATTGAAATAATAAATCTTAAAAATCCACTGAGTGAAATAGAACAGGTGAGTTTGGCTAGAACCTCCAGGAGGGCTCAGGAGTCCATCTTGCTTCCAAACTTCCTCCAACCTTTCACCTCCCCACCTTGACATTCCCTCTCTGGGCTTCCTGCTACCACTGTTTCCAACACTGTCTGGATACAAGGTTTGGTATAGGGTAAGGAGTGGATTGTGGTTAGTTTCACCCACAGCCACAGAAGTGCAAAAGCCACATTCTGCAAGGCTCACCAAGACTTTGTCCCTTTTGGGTGGTGCTTCCTTCACGTGCTTGAATGGCCCTGGCTTCCTAACAGAAAGTTCATCTTTAGATTTGAAAATGTACTGTGGGACTGTAATCTTATGGATGTGTTGGTAGTGTCCCTAATTCTATGAAAGCTGATTAGCACCTTCACTCCCAACAAGACATCCTGTGGGTGTTCTGGGGTCCCATGGATAAGGCTAGCTCACTGTTTTTCCACAAGAGAGCTTCTTCCTTGAATAAGTTCTTCTTTTTCTTTTTAAATGTTTATCTAAATTTGTTTCACATGCATTGTTGTTTGGCTTGTATGTATGTCTGTGTGAGGGTGCCACATCGCCTGGAACAGGAGTTAAAGACAGTTGTGAGGTGATATATGGGTGCTAGGGAATTGAACTCAGGGCCTCTGGACTTGCCATCAGTGCTCTTAACCACCAAGTCCTAATTAGTACTTTCTATGACAGTTGTCAAATTTTGTTTTTGAGGCATGGTCTCACTATTGAACCCTGGCTGGCCTCAAACTCAGTATGTAGCTAGGAATGGCCTTTGACTCCTGATGTGATTGTCAGGTTCCCAGACTGCTGGGGTTGTAAAGACAGATGGAGGCCAGAGGACAACTTATGGGAGTTGGTTCTTCCCTTTCACCATGCGGGTTCTGGGAGATCAGACTTGGTCTCTGATCTTGTATTTTTGAGCTAGAGTCCTAGAACTCATGACTTTGCTGCCTCAGCCGCCCCTTTCTGTGCTCTTCTTTCTACCCCTCACTGTACTCTCACATCTTGTGTGTCTTTGAGTTCTTCATTTGAGAAGACTCCCAAGGCTGGAGAGATGGCTCAGTTATTAAGAGCATTGACTGGTCTTCCTAAGGTCCTGAGTTCCAATCCCAGCAATCACATGGTGGCAGAGAGAGAGAGAGAGAGAGAGAGAGAGAGAGAGAGAGAGAGAGAGAGAGAGAGAGAGAGAGAGAGGTCTTCATAACTGGGCAGACACATCCATTGATCCTTTTATTCCCCATTATTTGAATTAGTGATCCTGAATTTGCTGTGTAACCTTCGCTCAGCCTGAAGCTGGCTGAGCCAGACCTTGACCTTGCTGCCACTAAGGACATTACCTAGGGTGGAACCTTCCTCCGTAGATCACACAATTGTTCAGCCACTGTTGCTGTTCCTCTTCAAGATACTGCTACCTGCAGAGAGGCGCCAGAGCTATTCTGGAGACTATGCCCTATCCTTCATATCATCACCTGCAGCCAGTTCCAAAGATCAATTGGTGGGAATGGGCCTCCCTCCCCACTTTATAAGCGCATTTGCCATTAAACATTTGAACCTTGATCAGAACATTGTCTTGGCTCCATTTCTCTCACTTCCTCCTAGTTTCCCTTTCTTTAAGTGCCAGCCTGCCACTCAGGTGTACCCTGTACATGTGAGCCACTGGACGGCTTGCAAGATTAGTGGGTGACATTAGCCAAGGCGCATGCCCTGTTTGGCCCTGAGGGATTGATTGTGTCCAATATCTAAAACACCTTTTAGCCAACAGCACCTTTCTCCTTGAGGTGAGGTGGGAGCAAAGACAATGTCTGGCCAATCTCAGAGTCTCCAGTGATTACCCAGGACAGATACTCAGTGGGTGTTTCCTCAACATCTTCAGACAGTCTGGGCCTCAGTCTACAGGTTCTGTGGCTTAAAGCAGGAGGGCCAATGGCCTTGCTGTGTGTGGAGCCCACTGAGTGGGGAAAGGCTGGCATGGACTCCTCTCTGACTAAATTCTCGGCTGTTCCAGACATCCAAGGACTTTCCCCATGTCTACCACTTATCTCCTTCATCTCCACACTCACTGCAGAGTGAACCATGAACAGGGTGCTTGGGGAAACATAGGAAACTCACAGACCTTGGTTTATTTGATCATTTTGATATGCCAGGTCAATGGAAAGGAAGGACGGAGCACACAGGAAAACCTGTGTTTGCAGGACGGAGGGCAGATGTCCACAGCCCTGGGCATGCATGTATCTCCTGTGTAATTAGGCAAATGAATACATAAATACCACAGCACAGCCAGACTTGGGGGTGGGGAGAATCACAAGCCACAGGGGACCATGCTTTTAGGTCAGTCAGAGGCTTTAAATACAGGGGCTGAAACTTCTCACTTTATACAAAACTTATATATTAAAATTAAGGATACCACGGTATACACATGCAAGCAGCTTTGGTCGGAGAAAATGAACAAAGGAGGTGGAGCCATGCACAGGAAGGGCTTGCCTATCTACTGTCCATCGTCTTCATCCTCACAAAGTCAGCTGGGATCATAGAATAAATCACGTGGTCTCGGTAAGATACTGAAATGTCCTGTCTGGTGTCCTTAAGGGCCTCCAGGCCCTCTGTGGGCAGGGAAGGAGCCCTACAGCCGAGAACACTTGAAACCTTGGAAGGAACCAGCCTGGACTGGATGGGGAGGTACATCTATTGGGTCAGATAGAGGAGGGAGCTGCATCCAGCCAGACCAGGTGAGTGTGATGTGCTGCCTGGACCCAGGTCCCTAGAGAGCAGGAGAAATCACGGAGAAATCCACTTTTGCAAGCAAAGCTGAAGATGGTAGGTCAAGCCTGTGTTTCTCACAAGTGTGTAAAAGCCCATTCCCCTCAGAACTGGCTAGCACTGCTTGGATCACACTGCAGCAACCGGACAATGGATGGGTCGCTCTTGGCGCCTTTGTTGAATTCTTCCAGGGACATTTTGCCTGAGGAATGGAAGAGGGAGACTTAGGATTAGCCAGTGCTCTGGTTAAAGTCTGGAACCCTCTGGAAAATGGACAATGTCCAGTCTTCTCTCTCTCTCTCTCTCTCTCTCTCTCTCTCTCTCTCTCTCTCTCTCTCTCTCTCTCTCTCTCTCCCTCTCTCTCTCACGCACACACACACACACACACACACACACTCACACACTCACACACACACACACACATATGGGAACACATGCCACTTTGAGGCACACATGTGGTCAGAGGACAACTTGTAAGAGCTGGTTCTCCTTTCAAGGAATAGGTTGTGGGGATTAAGCCCTAGTCATGAGGTTAGGTTTGGTAATGAACTCTTTGGCTTGATGTAAGCAGATAGAGGCCTGGAGAGCCACCATGATCTGGGGCAGCTGGGGAGAAAGGACAAATTATGGCTGCAGGTCAAATTACATTTCTGTTACTGTGACAAAAATCCCCTGACTAAAAGCAACTTAAGGGAGGAAGTTTTCTTTGGTTTACTTCTAGGTTACAATTCATCACTTCAGGAAGTCAAGGCTTTAAAACCTCACGGGGCAGAGAGAATAGAGGTATGAGCACCTGGCTCATAATGAGACTCTGTACTTTTTTTCTGATACTCTTCTTTTCCCTTTATTACACAGTTCAGGCCCCCTGTCTAGAGAATAGTAATGGGGTTTCCCGCATCAATTAACCACCAACACAACAAGCAACAGGCATGCTCATAGACTGCCATGATCTAGATGGATGGTTCTCAGCCTTCCTAATGCTGTGACACTTTAATACAGTTCCTTGTGTTGTAGTGACCCTCAACCATAAGATTATTTTCACTGCTACTTCATAACAGTAATTACACTATTGTTATGAATCTGAATCTGAATATTTGTGTTTTCTGTTGGTCTTATGCTACCTCTGGGAAAAGTTCATTTGATCCCCCAAAGTGGTTGAAACCCATAGGTTGAGAACCACTGATTTTGATAATTCTTCATTAAGATTCTTCTGAGCTGAGCAGTGGTGGCACACATCTTTAATCCCAATACTCAGGAGGCAGACTGGTGGATCTCTGACTTTGAAGCCAACATGGTCTAAACAGCAAGTTCTAGGACAGCCAGAGCTACACAGAGAATCCTTGTCTCTAAAAAACAAACCAACAAGCAAAAAAAAGACTCTCCTTTATGGCTGATGAGATGGCTCAGCAGTTAAGAGCAGTTGATGCTTTTGCAGAGGGTCCTGGATAAAGTTCCCAGCATCCATAAGGCAGTTCCCAATCATTTGTAACTCCAGTTCCAGGGCGACCCAGTGCCCTTTTCTGACCTCTAACACATTACACAAACATACATTCAGGTAAACGCTCACGTAGAAAACAAATACTACTTCTAAAATAAAATAAAAATTAAAATAATTAAAAAAAAAGAATTCTGAGGTTATTCTAAACTGAGTCAAGTTAACAGTTAAAACTATCACAGCGCCCCCTAGTGTAGACTCTTGTCAGCTTCGGGTGTTGAGAGCTATCCACCTTTGCTGTCCTATTCTTGTCCTATTCTGTACCAGTTTCTCTGAAAGCCCTGACTTCTCCTTTCTTGAGTGCTAGCAAGTGGCCCCTGGCTTACAGGGCAGAGTATGCACTCAGTGGCCTCCATTGTGAGACACAAACAATTGGACAAGTGCACAGTGGGGACACGGTCTCCACTCTGAAACTGCTAAAGCTCCTGGCTTTGACAATCAGAAACAATGGCCCTCCATGTTAAGTGTGCCACCAACATAGTGCTACTTCAGCCTCACACCCACACCAGTGGGCTTATCCCCATTTCACGGAGAAGAAAGCCAAACCTGGGAAGTGGGCAAGTCTTAGTACAGTTGGTCTATTGGAACACAAGCCTCCGTGTCAGAGTACACAAGAGAGTAAAGAACACTTTAGAAAATGGCTGAAAGGCAGCACCAGTCAAGAGGCTGCATTGCTTTGTGTGCATTGAAAAGCATTTCCTTGATGTCTGGGAAGCTTTTTGTTGTCTACAGTTCCCTGGAGCCTTGAGTCCCACTGAGTCCTGTCCTCAGCTCACCTGCACAGAGCACTGGAGGCTGTTCACTGCTCTTTCCTGTGCATTAGCTTACATTCAATCTCAGTGCGACCTGGGGAGCCTTTCATGCCTTAATGCTGCATTTCCTGTTGGAACAAAACCCAACCAGTCTTGGCTCTACAAAGCCACAGAGGGGCAGAATTAACTCACCATGCAGCTACCTCACCCTTGCTGAGGTCCTGTGAGAAACTCAGCCAAGGCACAGAAGGACCTTTTTGCACCATTTTGAGACCAGCCTTTTTGCATCTGTGGTAGAACCTCAGACTCCTAGGTAAGATGAGGCTCAGTGGTTTCTATGTTTGATGAGCCCCATGAGAATCCGCAGTTCCTCACATCCCAGGATGATGGCCTGGTTCAGAATCTCAAGACTCAATGCCACTTGATTCAGTGTCTCACCTCTCAGCCACCAGTATGACCTTCCTCCCCTCTGCATATATAATTGTGGAAATAGTAAGACCACTGTTTCTGTCAACATGTGTGCTAGCTAATTTTATGTCAGTTTGATACAAGTTTACATTATCAGGAAAAAGGGAGCCTCAGTTGCAAAAATGTCTGTATAAAATGTCTGCAGGAAAACTTGTAGGGCGTTCTCAGTCTCTCTCTCTCTCTCTCTCTCCCCCCCCCTCTCTCTCTCTCTTTGTGTTTGTGTACCTCCCTCCCTCTCTCCCTCTTTTTCCCTCTTTTGTTTTGTTTTGTTTTGTTTTGTTTTGTTTATTGAAACAGGGATTCTCTATGTAACAGCCCTGACTGTCCTAGAACTCACCTTTTAGACCAGGTTAGCCTTGAGCTCACATGTTGCGGCCTGCCCAGAGTCCACAACACGAACGGTTCAACTGAGAATGGCAGTTCGAACTGAAAAGAGAGGAATCTAGACGGGGCGGAAGAAAGAATGGAGCCAAGACAACAAACATTTTGATCAAGGCTCAATTTTACTATTTTCAGACACTCAGTTATAAAGGAAGGGGGAGGGAACCCAACTTCCCGCCAAGTAACTCAGGGTCCAGTAGCAGGACGAACACGTGTGTGCCTCCAGGCAGCAAAGGCAGGTTCCAGCAGTAGGCGTGGCAGGACGAATGAGCAGGTAGCTCCACCCTTGAGCAAGCAGGTTCCAGGCTGGGGGAAGGGAGGCCACATCTCCTCCCATTAGTTAACAAAGCAAACAAACAAACAAAAAAGGGGGTGGCCTGAGGCAGAAAAATTATTTATGTTCAATAGTTCTGCCTGAGTTCTTAGGGCTAAAGAAAAAACTTGTTTCCGTGGGATTCCCTAACTTTTCTAATGGTAAACTGTATTTGGCTAAGACTGTCTTTATTATCCTAGTAAACCACTAACAACAGAATAGGCTCTGACTTTATAATGCTAATTAGTGCTGAATAGGTAGCTACCTGTTTGCATTTTAAGTAGGGCGTTGGAACCCTGGCTGAGTTTAACTAAACAAATTTAGAATAACACTGAGCTGATAATCTTCCACAATTTTGGGTGACAGGCAGGGGAAACAGGGAGAAGGGGGTAAGACCAGCTCTTTAGTACAAGGCCAGTTGGCTTTTTTATTTGGGTGGGAGGCAGTGAAGGGCTTGCCCTTATGACAGTAAGGTCTCTAACCTCTCTCTCCCCTATTAATTAAGTTTAAATAGGCAATGCTTAACAGAGGTGATCAAATGATTTTTTTCATCCATAGATGAGTGGGCCTTTAACCTTGACTTGGGTGGACATTGACCTGATTCTTCCTGTGAGTGTTATAACAACTCACATCTGTGGCTCTTGGTATCTTTTGGGGAGGGGAGGCAGAGCCTTAAGTATTTTTGGTTTTTAGCTGGAATCAGATACCAACCTCTTTCAAATTAGGTGTGTCGCACAGGAAACTCAGAAACGGTCAAGCTGGACCTTCCCTCCGCAGTAATCTCCTGCGCCAAGCGGTACCCATACTGTATTCATATGATTATGAATCAGTAGCGCAGTTCTGAGTTATGCGCGGTCTTTATATGAGACTTGTCAACCTCAGATTTAGCAAGGCCTAGACAAAAATTATGTCAGTATTAACATCACTAATTTTGGTTAAAATAGGACCTGAAAGTCTTTTTTCTTCATCTCTGTTATTCTCAATAGCCTGAGGAACTAAGGACACCTTGCAGTAACAGCAAGGGTGAAAAGCCAGAGGCCAGCTAAGGGACTAAGCCCATCTCTATCAAAATAAGAACTAATCTCTGTAAATATATGAAATTTCTACTTTTCTAGCTCTCCTGGTAAATCTAAATCTTATCTCAGGCTGAAAGCCACGTGCTGGGATGTCTTCGGGAGGAAGATTAGCAGTAACACCTGTTTGCTCTTAGGGGCGGAGAACCGGAGAATGTAGATTGACTTGCTTGAGAAAAGGAAGAAATCTAAACAATGAGAGTGTAGCAATGTAAATTTTCTGTTTGGAGAAGTTAAGGTACTTTATTTAGATGCAAATTGTAAAACTAAAGCTAATCTCCGGCCTCCTGTAGGGGAATTGGCTCAGAGGAATACAGCGTTTCTGGGAGGTTCCACTCCCAGCTGAATTGTAAGCACAAGAGGAATTTTAGTCTTTAGAATGATACTTACGAGAAGAGACAGGATCTGTGTTTACCTGACGAATTAATCTCTCTGGTAGCCACCGTGCTTCATCTTCATCTCGTGAAAAAACACAAACCGAGCCTCTTTCCCAGATTAGAACTGGATCTGGACCCTTTCATTTATTAGTCAGGGTGTCCTTTCATTTTACCAATGCATAAGAATTAGAAGTAACTGGGTGCCAGTGGCATTCTGCTGCAGACTGACCTTTAATGTCAATTTGCAAAAAGTTTAGGACAAATAAGGTGAAGGCAAGATGAGCCTTTGGTGACCTTGGGGGAAATGCTCTGAATTAACTTTGCTAGGTAATTTAGAATATAGGAATCTCTAATAATTGAACTGAATATTAGACCAGTCTAAGATTGAGTTAGAATGGCTGGTCACACTGAAGAAGAGTGAAAAATCATTATGACTCTATTAAATGACTAATTTTACTAAGTCTGAATATACAGTCTCTGATGTACTATTGCCATAAAGTTAAAAGGCTAGAAGCTAGTCTAAACTGGAAAAATGACAAGCAAGGATTTAAGGTAAACTTCCCTTGAGAAGCATTAGTTAATAAAATACTTTCCACTTAGGAAACAATATATACTGAAAGATTAAAACTTTTGGCTTCTTGTAAAGAAGCAGAAACAATAAACATTTTTCTTACATAATGTAAAGCTATATTAGCCATACGTAGAGGCAAAATTTTCTAGTGATTACCAGTTTACTAGAAGCAAAAATCTTTGAATTGACATGCCCATGGTTATAGAGCCCCAGGAAGGGTGCAGGATGCAGGCTAGGTGTACCTGACCCTGAATTCTAGTCTCCCTCCCTCTATCAGAGCTGAATCAAGTGGGCTGGAAAAGGGCAGGCCTGCATAGGGCAGAGAGTGTATACCAAACACCTCTGTGCCATCAACAGTTTCACAGGCTCACCTACTCCCCTCTCCCCACCCCCACCCCCTCTCCCAATCCCCTCTTCCCACCCCACCTGCTCACTCCTACCATGTTTCCTACCTTCATTGTTTGTGTCCATCTGCCTGAAGATCTTGTCTGTTCGATTCTCGGGAATAGACTTGTCCTCGGGCATCTTCATCACAGAGGACACCATCTTGTAGATGGCCTGCAAAGGGGCATCTGTGAGTGTGCTGTGGAGGACGGAGGGTGAGTTATGGTCCTCGCTCAGCTAACCAAGGAGCAACGACAGGGCAGAGTCAGGACCCTTCTCTCACCAGAACAAGTCTCACAGACAAGGTTCTGGGCAAAGGGAACCAGGAAACTTTAAGTGACATTCAAGAGCACAGGATACAGCTGGGGTGTGGAAGAATGGAGGGCTCCTTGGTTCAGACTAGAGGGGAGGTTGTGTGGCAAAGCATCTATCTGAAAGGAAGATCTTTGGTGGGGAGCTGGGAAATCCTGGAGGGAAGGTCAAAGGGGAAATACATTGATCCCTGCCCACCCATGGGTCCTGAATCTGCAGATTCAACAAACTACAGGTAGGAAATAGTCTAGAAAACGAAACTGGAGGTACACAGATTCTTGTTATTTCCCAAATAATACACATTATTATTAACATCTATAGCCATTGTACAAATTTTATTTACTTATCTATCTACACGACTAGGAGATATTTAAAGTTCCTTGTCCAACACAGACATATGGCAGCTTGATATTGTCTTTCAGAGCACACACTTACTTATCTAAACATGTCCTCCCCTGTACAAACAACCAACTCAAATGTCCACAGTGTCTTGATCAGAAATAATCATCAACTCAGGTAGACAGGTGCCACACATCTGTAATTCCAGAACCGGAGCGTAGAGGCAGGATTATCAGGAGTTCAAGGTCATCTATGACTATATAGAAAGTTCATGGCCAGCCTGAGCTACATGAGACCCTGTGTAAAAATGTTATATTAAAAGAAAGAGAACAGGAAGTACAATAGTGGTGCATGCCTTTAACCCCAGCATTCAGTGACAGTGAAGACAAATAAGAGTTCAAGGAAGGCTACCCTGGGCTACAGAGCAAGTTCTAGGATAGCCAGGACTACACAGAGAAACACTGTCTCTCTCTCAAAGACATACACACAAAGACACACACACACAAACATACACACGGGCGGGTAGGGAGAGAGAGAGAGAGAGAGAGAGAGAGAGAGAGAGAGAGAGAGAGAGAGACTGAGTAACAGAGACAGAGAGAGACAGAGAGATTTACAAATGGAAGATTATGCACAAGGGCATGTGGTGAATGATGCCATCTGTGAGAAGAAGTCCAACGGGTTTGTGAGTGGAGGCCTCCTGTGGAAGAACTTACTGGAAAGGTAAAGTTGACTGAAGTGGGGGATTGGCTGAATGGACAGGTATCTTGTAGGCCCTTTTGTCATGTTTTCCTTTGTAATTTTATTTGTTTATTTGTTTTCTGAGATAGGGTCTCCTGTAGCTAGAAAGGAGCGAAGACACTACGGTCTTCTCAAAGCAGTTTATTCAGGAACCTTTCAACATGCATGCATGAATCTCTCTCCAGGAATAGTATCTTGTTTATCTCTCTGCCCCCAATCGCAATCCATTATATAACCCCTCAACCACGCCCCATCAGCCCAGTCCATGTAACAGCAGTCCATTGGCCAGAATCATCACTCGTCATATGGTCTGATCTTGCATCATGGTGCACCTGAGCAGTTCTCACGATGGTCGTGGCTTATTTTCAGGTGTATGAGGAAGTCGGGTGCAAGTCATAAGACTTGGCTGCAGTCCCAGGCGCCATCTTGGGACTGCTGCCACACCCACTCCCCACATCTCCCCCTTCTGTACTTATTGGCAGACAGAATGTCTGTCTTAGGTTGCACCCTGCGGCAATGCCCCTTACCCATCATTGGGAGACAAAGAGCATTGGTTTGATCCCTGTCTTAGGTTGGTGACACGCCCAGGGCATCTTACCCATCATTGACTACTTCTCTAGCATGCCAAGCCACACATGAGGAGATTGTCCTGTTTTCGCTGCCGCAAAAGCCTGTATCATCAAGGCTTGGGCTCTGCACTCACGACTCTGCATGCATCAGGTGCACCAGAAGGCCAGGATGCTGATCAATATCAGATACAGAGCAAGTCCATCAATTCCAGCTCACTCTTTCAAGCGGGAGACAGCGGACAGCAATCCAAAGCTTCTGCTACATCAACGGTTAAATTATTCACAGCCGCGGCAGTTTGTAAGGGATATGGTCACACCGGTGGCTGTGGTGGCAGAGATTGCTACAGCAGTGACAATAACTGCAGCAATGCCAAAAATCCCTCTTAGGTCCAAACAAAGTCATAGCAGAAGGAGCCTGAAAGGGCTAAGGTACAAAGCGAGACATCCTAGTCACAACAGCTAAATGATATTCAGATGCATTCCAGCACATACTATAATAACAAATATCACTACTACAATTAACAACATTATTCTCATAACTACCATTATAAACAATAAACACAAAAGGAGGCCACATACAAACAGGTGTAGCCTGAAAAGAAGCATTCCTCCGTCCAGCAAATTGAAATACAGAAGTTTTAAACACATTAGAACCATTCCAATAAAAACTTGCATTGCCCCAGGCCCCTCCCACCACCATGCTTAAGGGGGGAAGATCAGTGCAACTACCATTCACCCCACCTAACACCATACATTAAAAGGATTACTAGCTCCTACTTGAGCTGGATTTTGATATGTCCAATTATACTCTAAAAAGGAACTATTATGGACTGTACCTATATAAGGGGAAAATGAAAAATAATTCTTCACTGCCCAAGGTACTTTTCTAGATTGACAGCAGGTCCAAGGTGGAAGGGAATTGCGAACACTCCTACAAAAAAGGGGCCCATCTAGGTTAGGAGGGTATAGTGCTATTGCCCTTGGATATACTGGCAGGCCACAACCCTCGGAACCAGGTAGCATTAGCTTTAGTAGATACAGCTGAACACAATCACTCATCTGTGAAATATTTTGAACCATCTGAAAACACAACAATCCCCTTAGCTGAAGCAGCATAGATTCCCTCACTGGAGTTATCTCTCCATCCCATGATAAAAAAAGGCAATTGTAGCAAAGCATTAGGATATAAAGAACTGAGGAAACACTTGTGCTGAATGCGTCAACGGCATGGTTTTCGGGAACACAGGCATAATTCCCCAATGTAGCTCTTCAGTTCTCACTAGCGGGACCATTCCCAGCCACAGGAATATCCATGTCCTCATGGCTCTGCTTGTCCTGAATTGCTCTGGTCAGCCGCTCTGGGATCCACAGCAGTTGTCGGTGATCCTGGGGAAACACACAAACAGACCCTCTCTCCCAAACAAACACTGGGTCAGGGCCCTTCCAACAACCAGTCAAAATGTACCCTTGGATGGGATAATTAGTTTGAGCTGCTACAAATCTCCCTTGTCCCAGCAGCATGTCTTGATCCCAGGCTGGATGGCCATTGCCAGCATTTATTGCTGCTTGCTCGGCAAGAAACTCAATGAAAAATGCCTTCTAGTCTAAATATTGGCCTGGTGACAAGCAGGCGAGAGCTAGGTTCTGCCAATTGCTTGGAGACATGCAGTAGTGGTGCAGGTTCTCTAATTGCGCTCTTACAAAAGCAGCACTGACACTGTAAGTATGAACCCCTTCCTCTATACTTTGAACAATCTTCCAATCAAGCGGCTCATGATGATGACCTCCCTGTGCATCCTGAAATACAGTAAAGCACTGGGTTCCCAGTTCCCTCCAGGTTTCTGAATGCAGACTACACCTGGATCCTCTTTCAGGGGCTTACGGACGCGGCCACGGTGGCCCTGGCCCTGAAGGCTCTACCTTCATTTTTACTTTCTCTAGACTGTTGGCTATACTCTCCAGATTGTCCTCAGACATATCCCCATAAATAGAATTTCCTTCTGCCTCTGACTTTTGGGATCGCGCCTCTCTCACCTGATTCAGGCCTCATTGCCCTTTTGGATTTCTGCTCCATATCTTTCCTTCTCCTCGATACAATCCCGTATTAGCTTCTACACTGGCAGCACATGCAATTCCTATCTCACAGCCTTGCTTCTACCACGGTTTAGTGTCCACTTTCCTTATCACCTACAGCCTGGGCTTCAACCACGAGTCAGCCAACCTCTCCCTGGTTCACTGGACATTGAGCTTGACAGGGTGGCCAGTGCTGGCTGGAAGTACCCCCAGAAGCTAGCTACATCCATCTCTGAACAGGAGCACACAATACCAACTTCTCCAGCCACAGAGAGTCTGCCCTAAGAGGACAAATGCGACTGCTGGTGGCTGAGGGGTCACCACAGGCCTAGGATAAGCATACAGATGAGCTGCCCACCATTGATACCCACTACCCATGGCTCTAATCCACACCCCAACATAGAGTAAGACCATATCATGACTCTTTGGGAAGGGATAGAAATGCCCTGGTTTTATTGTAGGTAATTCATTTTGGAAACTCAATTAACAAAACACATGTAAAGTTGAAGCCACCCTGGGAACGCGGAGCTGTAGGTAAGAATGGAGCAGCCAACAGTGGGAGGGTGGTACACCTGGTGGTGGTTGGTCCAAAGAATCCCTTAGTGGAGCAGGAAAAGAGGTGCAAAAAGACGTCTGGGGACAATCCAGGAATACTGATGGAGAAGGAAGGGAGGAACGAGGGGAGGAGGAAGGAAGGAAAGAAGGAGGAAAGGAAGGAAGAAATGAGGGAGAGGGAAAAGGAGGGCATGAGAGGGAGAAGGGAACTGGAGTACCTAGAGGAAGGGACAATGAGCTGAGCCCAGGAGGTGGCTACTAGGATGTTACTGTCAGAGGCAGGCCCTCAGGCAGGAGACAAAACTGTGAAACAATGTGAACAGGAGACCCCAGAAAAGAGGGCAGAGTTTGGGGTGGTAGCAGGTAAAAGGTAGAGAAGCCAGGTTGGACCAAGATGGGAGGTATGGGGTCCCCTGCTCAAATACTAGTATTGGAGAGAAAAGACCTGTACCCAGTGAATCCATGTAGCTCCAAGGCCCTCAGCACTGAACCATTCACACAGGGAAACTTACAATGTGTCTCTGGCCTGGAGTTCACTTAGATATGTCACCCATCAGATACATCTTGCTAACCAGAGAACTGACCATCAGAGAGCTGCAGAACCTCTCCTAAGTGAGCCAGGACCTGACTCCAGGATACCCGGGTATGGGATTGTGCTGGTATTGTCCCAGAGAGTGCAATGTGTAAACAGCTGCATTGCCACCATAGCTAGCCCTGTGCTTGTGGCTCCTCTTCATGATCAACAGTCCTGCACCCGACAGCCTTGCCACAGACCCGTGGTGTCCAGCTCACACACGCAGCATCCACTCACCTCATTGAACACACATCACTGCAGTGTCTGTGATTTGTCATCTAACAGAAGCTACTAGAATGCCAAACTCCTTGTACCTGCTCTGCAGATATCTGCCGGGAGGAGGCTGCAGTGCAGACAGCCTTGGAGATATTGGAGGAGAGGCTTCGTTTCCCTTATTTCTCATTCCCTTCCCAATGGCTTGAAGATCTGCTCTTTACCAAATATTTCGGAGGTAGGAGCTCCAGAACACAGGGCTGTGCCTCTGCCCAGACTTTGTCTCCTCCCTGGTATCAGGCTGCTAATTAGAATTCATGCTTTGCATTGGTTTTGGACATTCTTGCTGTTGTGGTTATTGCATACACACACACACACACACACACACACACACACACACACACATGCCCTTGTTCTCAGGATGTACTAATACTAATTTGGAGGCAGGAAGAACCTTGACATAGCTCACATTGAAGCAGATCCCAAGTGACCCTCTGTGGATGCAAAGAACAAGGCATAAGCATCAGGAGGATGGAGACTACCAGGGAACATTCAATCCATGTTTCAGGGCTACCCCTGAGGTGCTGGGGGTTCATGGGATGTAGAAAAGGGAAAAGGAAGGGTCTGAGCCTCGGGATCTGGTTCTGAGGAGCAATGGCTTGAAGATCTTCTCCTGCATGCAATGTCATTTAAAGAAAGGGTGGTGACAATAGGAATGTGTCTGGCCATCTTAAGCACCTGGAACTAATGGCATAAGCAGTATGAGATAAGGAGGAAGAGAGGGTAGGATTGACCCTTTTCGGAAACTCCAGTAAAGAAGGGCTCTATGTAAAGAAGCCTCAGTCCTGGAGGGACTCCATGGAGCATAGTCCTCCCGCCCTGCCATGTTCCACTACACCCAGATAGGAAAACACACCTTTACAATGCTAAGTGCTGCTGAGACTCTTCAATATCCAGCAGCTAGCCCTGAGCCACAGGAACTCTCAGCTACTGCAGTCAGTAACAGTGACCCCTATTTCGCTCCAAAGGGGACAAGGATTCAGTACAGATACTTGGGACAGAGGACCAACAGTCATATAGCAAGATAGCCAAATAATCCTCCAAGAAAAACAAGAAAGCAGGCTCCCAGAAGCAGAAAGCCCCCTAACCCCACCTTATCCTCTTTCTTGACAGATACACCCCGTTAACTGGGAGAGTGTATCACCAGAGAAGCCCATACTTGAGCAGACAGTTAGGACCTGCTTCGGTGTTTTCCAGTCTCTTGGGTTCTTGAAGTATAGATGCTTGAGTCATGCTGGATTGTGGTCCCTACTCTCGAGTGCCCTGCACTACAAATGCACATTCCTAGGCAGGACAACTAGGTGCTCTGGCCAAGAAGATGGAATTTAGAGCCAAAACTGAAGGCCTAGAGGGGATTTTGGAAGATGACAGAGCCTCCAGTGAGTGGTAAGCTGTCTCACATGCCTCAGCTAGTGAAGGAAAATGAGATTTTGTAACTTGTGATTCATGTAAAAGAGTTGTCTAGGAGCCCATATGCCAGGGCAGGGCTCTTCTGTAAAGATGAAAAAGAATGCAAGGATGCAGGCAAGGCTATTTTGTCTGAGTTTACACCATCTGATCGGAACCTCCTCTCTGTCTACTGCCCCTTGGCGCCGGGGTAATGTCATACAACAACTGGTTGCTATGTGAACAATGATAAGGCACCAGCCCACAGGAACAAGGTCCTGATGCCCTTTGGCTGACATGTAATCTTACTGTTAATGTTTGAATGAGCCAATCCCATACCTTTGTTGAAATTCCTTGCACCCCTATCCCTTTTTCTTTCATAAAAACCCCTAGCTCTGGAGACTCGGAGTCGACTCCCCTGCCTTTTGTGTGAGGTACATGTTGGCCCAGAGATCTGCCAATAAAGCCGCGTGTGTATTGCAACAAGAAGTATTCTTGCGTGTTCACGGGTGCACCCTATCCCTGGATTAGAGTAGGGGTTACCATATGGGGGGAGTCCTACATTTGGGGGCTCATCCGGGATTTGGGAGCACCCAGAACCCCAAGAAAACCCCTTGGAGGTATGTCTGTGTGAGTTTGGTGTGTCTGAGTGCGGTGCCACTGAATCTGTGTGTCGGTTTTCCAGTTTTAGTATTCTGGCAGCTGCCGCTGAGGTCCGTGTGGGTCCAGTGGCTGTGGAAGGAGATGTCTTGAGTCCACAAGCTGCAACCCTGGGAAGACGTTCCAAGGGTGACCCTGGAGGAAGTCCTCTGGCAGAGTGAGGGAGATCAGGTGCTCTTTCTGCCAGAACGGGAGTGGACGCGGAATCCCACCCTGTCAGAGGTCGCGTTTGGCTGGTTGTATAGGTCCAGGCAGGGATGAGTGTGCTTGGATGTTCTAGTGTCCCTTGTCTCTGTCTTCATTTTGTCTCTGTTTCCAATTTTTGTCATGGGACAGACTGTCTCAACCCCATTATCTTTGACTGAGAACAATTGGACGGACGGACGTTAGGGCAAGAGGGCAAAATCTATCAGTAATAGTTAAGAAGAAACCTTGGCAGACTTACTATACCTCAGAATGGCCCACTTTTGGGGTGGGTTGGCCTTCCGAAGGAACGTGTGATCTCCCCACCATTAGGACTGTAAAGGCCGTAGTTTTTCAGGAAGGACCATGATTGCACCCGGACCAGTAACTGTACATCACAGTGTTGGAAGATTTAGCGCGATTTCTGCCTGCGTGGGTTCATCCATTTCTCCCACCCCTATGTCCAGGTACCAAGGTTTTGATGGTCCGAGAGAATGCTGAGAAGGGGAAATCGAAACTACTATCTGGAGAAGGCAGCAAAAAATCTACTCCACCGCAGCCAGAGGCCATTTCTAAAATCCACCCAGATATAGAGTGGCCCCCTGAATGGCCTGACTCACTACCACCACCTCATCCCCTGGTTCTCCAACCTGTACCCCAACCCTCAGCTTCCATGGCTCCACCTTTGGTTCTAGGGATCTGGGAGGGAGGTCCCTCAGCAGGAACAAGAAGCCAGCGGGGAGCACCCAGCGAGGGGCCAGCCGATTCTATGGTGGCACTTCCCCTTAGGGCTGTTGGAGCTCCCCCTGCCAGCCAGAACGTTCCACAGCTTCTGCAATACTGGCCTTTTTCTTCCTCTGATGTCTATGACTGGAAAGTAAACCACCCCCCTTTCTCAGAAAATCCTACAGGGCTTAAAGGGTTGATAGAGTCTCTGATGTACTCATAACAGCCTACCTGGGATGGTTGCCAACAGCTCCTACAAACCCTGTACACCACCTAGGAGAGAGAAAAAATTCTCCTCGAGGCACGGAAGAACGTCCGAGAAGGGGCCGGTCGGCCAGTACAGACCCTGGTCGAGATAGACAAAGGATTTCCTTTGACTCGTCCTCAGTGGGATTATAACACAGCACAAGGGAAAGAACGGCTGTCCAATTACCGACGGGCACTAGTTGAGGGTCTCAGAGGGCCCACTCGTAGGCCCACAAATTTGGCTAAGGTAAGACAAGTTATCCAGGGGCCAACTGAGCCCCCCTCAGTTTTTTTAGAGAGACTCATGGAGGAATGCATTTTGTGGTGCACTTAGAGATAGACTTTAGACTTCAGTGAATCTTAGGCAAGCATTCTACCAACAGTCGTAGCCAACTCCAGCCTATTCTCTCTCCTCTCCCTCCCCCTCCCCCTCCCATTTTCATGTGACACAGTCTTTTCTCTGTGTAGCCCTGGCTGTCTTGAAACTCCCTCTGAGACCAGGCTGGCTTGGAACTCACACAGATCCATCTACCTCTGCCTCATGTGTACTGGGATTAAAGGAGAGCCTCACAACCATCTGGCTATGATAGAGTCTTTCTATACAACCCAGTCCAGCCTTGAACTCAAGACACTCCTCAGTCTCCTGAAATTACAGGAGCACAGCATGACTTAAGTGCTCTTTTGAAGGATATGAAAGACATTGCTGCAAGCAGGAGAGGGCAGAGACCTCCATTTCATTCCCACAGTCCCTCTACAGATGGACGTCTTGTGCAATCAGTCCTGGTAGGATTGAGCCAGAATAGGCTTCTCTTCCTTGCTGCTCAACACCGAGGATCAGGTTGGCACTTTGGCCCCAGGCTTGATGCAGCAGGTTCTTTGGGGTCCATGAGCCAGCTATGGAATGACTCGCACATGGGCTCCTGATTGGCTGGGATGACAGGTCATATCAATTCTGTTTTGATGCTGCAGGCCAAGAAGCCAGCAATGGCCTTTCCCCAGTAGCCAGGGGAATGGCACGGGGCCTCTAGGACTGGTTCTGCATGGTCAATGACTCAGGTTGCCCTGGCCAGTAGCCAGCACCCAACACTCCTGTGAGGGTGCAGCAGTAACCCAAGAGTGCTGAGGCAGGCCTAGCATACAGCAGGGTAGAATATCTCTCATTGCGCGTGACTGAACTTCTGTGTGTCCCTCTCTAAAAGGAACTGCATTTTACTATGTCAGGCTGCAATGGGACATCCAGATTTGGTGGTCCCTGGGTCAATCCCTGACTACAGCCTTCCCTTCTAGCCATATGTTCTTGCTACCTTGATTTCTCTGAGTCCTGTCTCCTTAGCTGTAAACCAAGAGTGAAGGTCCCTGTGTGTGGAGTTTACAGCCTATTTCTATGAAAGGAAGGGAAACAGAAGCTATGAGGAGACAGAGACAAACTGAACCACCAGGCAAATGCTCGGTGGGGACATTGGAGGACTTTTACTGTGAAAGACCACAGGCTTCCTCAATGAGCTCCATCTGAGTACAGCACCCTGTGAGGAGGGAAACCACCGACCTGAAAAGCTTCTCTTGCAGGTCACACCTAGTGTAGTGCCATTAAAAACCGTATTCTGTGCTGGTAAAGAGCCTGGGGTCACTGTGATATGGAAGCATCCATGGGTAGGGCCAGTGACGTCCTAACTCCTGTACTTCAAAGAGGAAATGAGGGGAGGGAAGGAAGGATGTAGCCAGGCAAATATCAGGGCAGGGAGTGCAGAGGCTCCTGTTGCTGAGGGGCAGGTCTAGTACAGGGGCCCAAGACCAAGGGCTTGCTAGACACAGGGATGGGGTTTCAGGAGGAAGGCCCCTTATCTCATGGCAGCAGGTATCCTGGGAAGTCCATGCCTACTGCTTGGGAATAGGAGTGTGAGTGTTAGGGACCCTCAGGCAGTGGCTCACACTTCATACCATACACCTTGCAAAGTTTACAGACACACACACACCCGAACACCCCTTCACCAACACAGAGATGTGTTACCTCACTTACTATTCAGAGGCTCCCATCTCCCATCCCTCCTGGCTCCAGTGATAGCACAGGAGGAAGAGCGGTTAGAAGGAGGACTCCTCAGAGCACTACATAAGACTCCGGAAGATATTTGCCCTGGGAGCTCGCTATTCTTACACACAGCAATACAAGTCCTTTGCTCATTCATTCATCCAGCCACCTTTACCAAGTATGCATGGACTTGGCCTGAAGATGTGCTGAGCGAATGACCCTAAACTTGGGCATATGGAGAAGATGCTGACTGGTGGACAGGAAAGATGGATGCTCAGAGGAAGCCTCACTGTGCTCAGAGGTGAGTCACTGTGACACAAAGGGAGCATGTGGAGAAACATGTGGAGAAATTAGGGAGGGAGGGAGCAGGTCATTATCTACTACTGCAGAGCTGTCACTCAGTACATGTTGAGCTCTGAGCTGCAGAGATTCACTGCACCCCATCAGCCTGACCCATCTTCCCATCCTCTCAGGCCACGAATATCTCCACTGCTTCGGTATCCATCCCGATGGCTGCCACTGGGCCTTTGCTCCCAGACCTTCTTCAGGGTCTCTCCGAGCTCACATCTCTTAGCATTCCTGGAATACTTTGACGAAAAGGGAAGCCTCTACACACAACCTTCTAAGCCTAACCGCTTTCCAGCATTACTTATTCCAATATTATATAATGAATTAAAGGCCCAGGCTTTACTTTGCTTTTCTTTGCCATTAGAAGCCAGAGCCCTCAAGATCACTGGGGACAGAGTATATCCTTAACACATGCTGAGCACAGCCATACTGACTGCCAAGGTAGACAGCTAGCAGGAAGGCTGTGCCCCAGACTTGTACATGCTTTCATCCACAGGCAGGTGGGTGGGAATGGAGGAGGTGCCCATCATCAGAGGGATCTTTCTACTGATCATCCTCTGACTTCTGACTATATAGCAAAGTTCTGACATAAGATTAAGAACTATCTGACCCAGACTCTCCTCATTCAGTGCCCAGGTGTGTTTGGCTACAGAGGAGTCACTGGGTGTACACCAAAGCATCCAAGGGCCCCAGGATGAGAAGAGCCACTATAGGCTAGAACTTGTACTCCTCTGACCTCTTTGTCTGCTCCAGCTTCCAGACATCAGTTTCCAGGCTTGACTGGACCCTACCATACACTTGTGCATGGATGGCATCTGGAGTCAAGGACCCTGGGGCCTGGAGGTATATATGGAGGTGACATTCAGTCATACAGACTCAGAAACTGCTCTCTTTAGCCCCAGCAGTGCACACCATATTCCATTGTGTTTATTTTCCATTGAGGGGACCCAAAGACCCTCTTTCTGAACACAAGGGCCTTTTTCTGGTTATCTCCTTCAGACTTACTGACAACCTGGACAGAGTGTCTGGAATGTGGGGGAGTGAAGAAAAAGGCAGCAGGAGATATCCCCTCCCTCCAGGAGATGAAGGCCAGAAAGGAACTCCACCCACAGAAGTCCTGAGGACACCCTGTGACATGAAATTCCCTCTATGAATGCTATAGGAGCTTGAGTGTCTGGGGCTGGGGGTATGGGTGAGGGAGACCCAGCCACTCCCCGGTCTGCTGGGAACACCTGGTCTAAGTCTCTAGGGAACTAGCTACCTTTACTAGAGCCAGGGACAGAAGTACCACTTGACATTTGCCTCTGCATCTTGCAGACCTCTTGAGGTAGCAGCCATTGGGATTAGAAAGAACCATGAAACATGCACAAACTCTGAAACAATGGTGGTGATGCTGGCCTCATGGTTAAGTAGGCCTGGCTGATCCTGGTACTTACAGGGTTCTTCTTACCTCTCAGCCTCCATTTCATGACCTGTCCTCTGAGATCCCTGAATAGACTGTCCCCACAGTCTCTGCAAATGGCACCCCTTTCATTCACAGCTCTAATGCTCTGCAGGCCTATTGGCCTTGGGGTGACTTATATAGGACCAAATGGAGGCCAAGGCAGAGCAGGGATCAGAACCACTGGGGGATGATGCACAGGCTCGACAAGCTGCTAGACCATGCCCGTGGAAAAGAAGACCACAGATCACAGGGCACTGGCACATGGATGAGCTCACAACATCCCTTCACTTATCCCAAGTGCCCAAGTGAAGCTGAATGTGTGTGTGTTTATGTCAGTATGCACGGGTGTACTATGTGTGCATTTGTGTATGCATGTTCTCTGTGTGTGTGTGTGTGTGTGTGTGTAATTCCTATGATCCCCATTAACAGAAGCCTGGTGAGATACTGGTCACCCTCAGCTGGAATAACATTGTCACAAAGCCAATGTGGGTGATGGTCATGGCCATTGCTCTATGGATTCAGGTGACTGGGCTATCCAGATGCAGCTGTGTGTGGCTCCTAGAACTTTTTCTTTTCAGGTCATTAGGATGCTTGATAGAGTATCCTGGCTGGGCTTGGGAAGGCTCAAAGGAGCGCCCAAGGTCCTGCTCTGGACCTAATTGGGAGTGCCAGAGCCAGGTCTTTTCTTCAAAGCCCATATTGCCCAGACGTGCTTCGCTGGCTCAGAAAATGGCACATAGAAAATGTACACATGGAGTAAAAATATATCCCAACTCAGACAGCACACTACCATCACCAATCTGGTCAAAGATACACAGTCAGCATCATGAATATTACTTAGCTACCCTGTAGAGCCAGCCCTGAAGGCCATCTCTTTCCTCCCTGTCTGTTCCCCACATGGGGACTGGAGGCCTCTTTCCAGTGAACAGTATTATGGGATGTTCCTAAATAGTCTTGTACCTCACTCAAAGCTGTCATTGTCCCCTGAGATCCTCAGGACAGACCAAGGAGGGAGGCCCAGTGTTACCTCCATTTCTTCGAGAGGGAAGATGGGGCTCACAGGGAGGCTAGTAATTGACTCAAGAGCTAAGTGGCAGTCAGAATGGGACAGGAAAGTCCTGTCACCCGAGCACAACTTCTCTTTCTAGGCTACAGCACTGTCTCTGTTTCCCCTTATGGTACAGTCTCTCCATTCACAGCAATGATCATACTTGCAATGTTCTTACTGAACCAAGCACTGGTTTGGCCCAGAGTCTGTTCTAAAGAGCAGGAGGACCTAGGACTCCCCTTGCTCTGCAGACTAAGGATAGTGGTGGAGACTGTGTGTCTGCCCTCCTCCCACCCAGCCAGGTTGACTGAACACCATGAAGTCAAGAGGGCATCACTTCATTCATTACCTTGCATCAGTGCCTAGCCAGGAGCTATAAACAAAGCAGGTACTCAATACTCAGTGCTTTACAAAGGACTGCACCTGAATTCAGACTCAGACCAAAAATCCAAGATCTGGACTAGAAAAGCCATGCACATCCCTAACAGATATGTGCACATTAGTGTGGGAATATGCACGTTAGTGCAGGTGCCCGCGGAGGCCTTATGAGGGTTCCCGATCCCCCAGAGCTGGAGTTACCAGTGATTGTGATCCTCTCAACATGGGAGGAACTGAACTAGGGTCTGCTCAAAGAACAGTAAGAACTCTTAAGCAGGGACCCACCCTGCCAGTCCCCATATGTATTTTTTATTAGATATTTTCACTACTTACATTTCAAATATTATCCCCTTTCCTGTTTCCCCTTTGAAAATCACCTATCACTTCCCTCCTTCCTATGCTCCCCAACCCACACACTCCTGCTTCCTGGCCCAGGCATTCCCCTATACTAGAGCATAGCACCATCACAGGATCAAGGGCCTCTCCTCCCATTGATGACTGACTAGTCCATCCTGTTACATATGCAGCTGGGGCCATGGGTTTCTTTTTGGTTGGTGGTTTAGTCCCAGGGAGCTCTGGGGGTACTGGTTGGTTCCTATTGCTGTTTCTCCTATAGGGCAGCAAACCCCTTCATCTCCTTGGGTCCCATATATATTTTTAACTGACTTTAGGGCCGTTTTAGATTAATAGAAACATTGAGAGACAGGCACAGAGACATTCCCTGGGCCCATCTGGTCAACACCCTCCACCAGAATGGGGCGTCTGTAGCATGGACAATCATTGCCCTCACTCAGTCTACAGCCTACACAGCATTCATGCTTTGAGCATGTTCTGGGTTCACAGATCCATGTCCTCTATAATGTATACAGACCAGCTTCACTGACCTCGGATACCCCGTGCTCCACCTTGTCCATATTTTCTCAAAGTGTTTCAAAGCCCCAAGATTCAATAGCTTCCAGGAGTTCTGATTTGACACTCATGGGGTCAAAGTGCAGGCAGATGGTGGAACCTGTGGAAGGTCATCAGACACACAACCTGGTGGTTGCAGCAGAAATCACCAGCCAAGTAGGTATACAAACAATGTCATCTACTGATTTCCTCATCCTGCCTTCACCACAACCTTGGTCAAGAGCCATGCTCCAAGGGGCTCACTGAGGGAGAAGAGACTCTGGGACATTCCATGTCACTCTTGGCTAAGTGGAACACCCACAATGCAAATTCCTCAGCCCAGGCCCTGCTTTATGCATTCATTCTTGTTAACCAAACTGATCACAGGGTGTATACATGACATGATTTCATGCAGTCAGGAAGAAAAGTGAAATCATGATACTTGCACAGAAACAGAAGGAACTAGAAATCATTGTTAAGCAAAATGAACCAGAATCAAAAAGGGAGGTGTGTGTGGTGTGTTTGTATGTATGCGTGTGAATATATGTATATGTTATGTGTGTACATGTGCTGTGGTTGTATGTGTGTGTGCATGTGTGTGAATGTAAGTATGTATGGTGTATGTATATATGTGTGAATGAATGTATGTGACTGTGTAGGGGTATGTGTGGTGTGTGTATGTGTGTGGCTGTACGTTGTGTGTGTGCATGTGTATGTGTGATATATGTGTGTGAATATAAGTATGTGGTGTGTGTGCATATATATATATATATGTGAATGTATGTAAGTGGCATATATGTGTGTGGGTGTTTTTGTGGGGGCATATTTATGTGTGTGTTTGGTGTATGTGTGGTGCATGTATGTTTATGTGTGGTGTGTGTGTGTATATGTGTGAATGTATGTATGTAGTATGTGTGCATGTTTGTGTGGAGGTATGTGTGTGCTTATGTGTGTGTGTGTGTGTATGTGTGACCTTATTAGCAGAGATCCCAGAGAACTTTCTTCCTCTGAAGAAAATAACTGTTTCTTATCGCAGGAAAATAAGTGTTGACCATGTTTCTGTTTTGTCTGTTGGGTTCTGAGGTTACAAGTGTGCAAAATCACATCTTACTTTCAATTGCATTTCAGTCATTGGGTACAAGCTATTTTTACAGCCAAGTTGTTGTGGTAAATATTACTTGTGGATTTCTTACCACCACATAAATTATAGAGGTATTAAATAATAATAATAATAATCGAAGAGAATAATAAACTACTAATAAGAAATAGTAATAATAAATAATATGAAATGAGAAATAATATGAAATAATAAAATAAGAAATAATATTAATATGATGTAATAACATATTAAACAATAATGTGAAATAATATGAAATAATAAAATAAGAAATAATGATTATGACTAATAATGATTATAAGCATTAAAGCAACATCATGGGGCACATACCATTCCTCTATGCTAATTTCTCTACTTCTTTACTAAGAACTATGAGATATCACTCACCAAATTCTTTTGTTTTGTTTCATTTATTTTTTTGAGACAGGGTTTCTCTGTATAGCCCTGGCTGTCCTGGAACTCACATTGTAGACAAAGCTGGCCTAGAACTCAGAAATCGGCCTGCCTCTGTTTCCCAAGTGTTGGGATTAAAGGCGAGTGCCACCACACCCGGCTCACTTGCCATATTCTGCCCAGGCTGCTCATACTCTCAGGCTAGCCCTCCTGGCCATGCTCTCCCAATCCATCCACCCATGGGACCTTTTTCCCCCGCTTCTTCTTCCCTCTCCTTCATGGTCTCTTCCAAAGACACCAAGTCCGGGAACTGAAATGCCATCAACCTTTCTTCTTGCCAGCTGCAGGCATTAGATGTGTTTACTGATGATCACAGGAGGTAGGAATGATGTAATCATAATCCCCAAAATTATCGTAAAATATGGGTCCAGAGTCGAGGATCTGGTATTAGATCAAATGTTACTCATACTGTTCCCTCTCAGGCTGAACGTCTAAAACCTAGAACATAACAGTCCTTTTAGACAAGGCTACATCAAGCTAAACATATAGACAGACTTATAGATAGACTTTTATATATACATATATATATATATATGAATATATAATGATATATGTATAGATATATGGTGTATAGATAGGTGTATATATAGATATATACATATAGATGTATAGATATGTAGATATATAGGTTTAAAGGTGATATATATAGAGATGTATAGATTGAAGATCTATAGATGATATGTAGATATAGAGATGAATAGATAGATATAGAAATATATATATATATATATATATATATATATATATATATATATATATTGTCATAGGGGGAAATGTCCATAAGGACAGGTCAGTGTACTGACTTCAGGGGGTGAAGAGGATGGCAACCAGATAGGAAGAACAAATCTGTGAGCTAACCTGGACACTTCAGACCTCCCAGCCAAAAACCAAGGAGCATCCAGGGGCTGGTTCATTACCCCAGGTACATGTCTCTCTGTCCACAATGGGACAGGAACAGGACGTACTTAAATAAATAAAAAAATTAATTAAAAAAGGAAAAATTGAAACATAATTGAATATATATATGTGTGTGTGTGTGTGTGTGTGTGTGTGTGTGTGTGTGTGTTATCTGGCAGAAAAAAATGGCATTAATTCAATATTCTTTGACCTGGCTCCTGTGTGCAATATCAGTTACTATGATCTGTCACATGACACACAACTACAGCCAATAATCATATGACACAGCTAATAAGGCCTGTGTCATAATCATCTGAGCTGACTAAACCCTGAAAGTGCATTGGACATATCTCCAAAGTAAGAAACTCAATATTGCTTGGACCAAGCTAAAGTCCCCAATTTACATATCTACCAATCTGGTCTGACTTCATGCACAAGACATGAATAAATACACGCTGGAAAATTACAAAGTTGCTCACCCTGTCACCATCAGCTCTATTTTTTTTTTAATGGTGACTTCAAGGTTAGAGATAAAAACAGGTGTCTCACAAAAAGTAACTCTTTCAAAAAGTGCCTCACTTGACTCCCTGTCCAGTGTAAGGAGAAAGAACAACCTTGGAATCAATCACACACCTGATTAAATCTAAGCTGAACACTTTGCTTAGATAGCGCCATTCCATTCCATGACATTGGTACTCGATAATGTAATAAGGACCAGCATTAATCACTCTCTGGCTAATGACTCTGAGCTCATTTATATTGTCAAAGAAGGTCTTAAATATTCCAACAAAGCTACATTACAAGAAAAACACTATAGCCCCAAATGTAAGGAGATGACAGAGTACCTTAAAGAGGGAATGACCAAATCACTTAGAGAAATCCAGGAAAACAGAAAAAAATTGGAGGAAATCAATAAATTCCACAAAGAAGTCCAGGAAAACACAAACCAAAAAGTAGAGGAAGCCAAAATTCCTATAAAGTCCAGAAAGAACACACCAACGGGTGAAGTAAACAAAACTATTCAATACATAAAAGTGGAAATAGAAACAAAAAAGAAAACTAAATCTTAGGAAATAGTAAAAATAAAAATTTAGGACTGCAAAAAGGAACTACAGAGGCAAGGTTCACCCACAGAACACAGACATGGAAGAAAAATCTCAATCATTGAATAAGCAATAGAAGGAATGGGTAAATCAGACAATGAAAATATTAAGTCTAAATCTTCCTGATATAAAATATCATGGAAATCCAGGACACTGTAAAAGGACTAAACATAAGAATACTTAGGAAGAGAGGAAGGAGAATGCTCCCTCAAAGTCTCAGAAAGTATTGACAACCAAATCATAGAAGAAAAGCTTCCTAACAAAAAGAAAACACAAGAATCATCAAAACACCAAACAGAAGGGACCAAAAAATAAAGTCTCTTCTTGTGTAATAATCAAAACATATAGTTCAAGGAAAGAATACTAAAACCTGCAAAGGTAAAAAGCCAGGAAAAACATAAAGGAAGATCTATTAAGATCACAGATGTCTTCTCCTTGGAGTCTGTAGACGCCAGAAGGGTTTGTACACATGCGCCGCAGAAACAACAGATGCCTTGATTTTAATATGTAATAAAATGACTACACCGTAAATGAAAAAAATTAAGATAGTCCACGATAAACTCAAATTTAAACAACCTCTCTCTAAATATACTGACCAACACAAAGAGATAGAGGTAGAATCTAACCCGAGGAAGTAAAGGATACACATGAAAACACAGGTAGTAAATAATCTCTTACTGTCTACAAAAGAAGGGAAAGCACACACACAGCCCAACACCAACACCACCCGCAGCTGCAACAACAACAAAATACAAGGAGTTAGCAATCACCATTTATTGACTCATTCAATAAAAACAAGTTTTGATTTGGGAGAAAATGTAGCTGTAAGTTGGCACAGGACTTTGAGGTTTTTGTGTTTGAAAGCTATACAACTTTCTGTCTCAGGTTGCATGTGGGCGGTGGGGTTTTGAAGATAAACTTCTGAGTATACTTTTGTGTCTCTCACTGATCAGTAGTGACTTAATTCCAATAAATTCTTTTTTTTTCCCTTTTTTTTTCCCCAGACAAGGTTTCTCTGTGTAGCCCTGGCTGTCCTCGAACACACTGTAGACTAGTTGGGCCTCGAACTTAGAAGTCTGCCTGCATCTGACTCCCAAGTGCTAGGATTAAAGGAGTGCACCACCACAACCCAGCCCAATAAAATCTTATCCTTTGCATTGTCCTGGTGTGTGAGTTGTGTTGAGCCTTACTGGACCCAACAACTTAAAGGCTTTACCACTCTGCTGACATTCATAGCATCTGTCTCCAGTATGAATAGTCTCATAAAAAGGAGTATATACATAAAAAGAAGCTCAATGAAAAAGCTTCACCATACTAAATAGATTCACAATGTTTCTACCCAGTTCAAATTCTTCCATGATGAAAAAGACTACAAAATTGTGCAAAGGCTTTACCATATTAAATATACTCAGAGGGTTTCTCCCTCAGCCTTTCAATGGCTAGGAACAGATCTCATGACCAAACCAACTCTCAGAAAAGCAAATATTTAAATTGGGGTTTCTCTGCCATGCAGTTTGTCTTGTGTGTGCCTAAAGAATTATGACATGCAAAGGCATTACAACATTCATAACATTCACGTGGGTTCTCACTTGTATGTGATCTTTTATGTCATCTTAGATGACCGTGACATCAAATGCTTTACAACAGCGATTACCTTCCTAAGGTTTCTGTCTTCTATGTGTTCTTTAAAAATAATGGAGACTATAGAGTTGTAAAAAGTCTTTATCACATTGATTATAGAGACAATAACTTTGTCAAAAGTCTTTTATCACATTGATTAGGTTTCGAAGGTTTCTCTCCATTATGGGTTCTTTTATGATACTGGAGACAACTGTGACCTGCAAAGGCTTTACCACATTGATTACATTCATAGAGTTTCTCTCCAGTATGTTTTTTTTTTTTTTTTACATTTCGATCTTTTATTAGATATTTTCTTCATTTACATTTAAAAAGCTACCCTGAAAGTCCCCCTATACACTCCCCCAACACTGCTCCCCTACCCACCCACTCCCACTTCTGGGCCCTGGCATTCCCCTTTACTAGGGCTTAAAAAGTTTGTAAGACCAAGGGGCCTCTCTTCCCAATGATGGCAGACTAAGCCATCTTCTGCTACATATGCAGCTAAAGACATGAGCTCTGGGGGTATTGGTTAGTTTCTATTGTTGTTCTACATACAGGGATGTAGACCCCTTCAGCTCCTTGGAGACTTTCTCTAGCTCCTCCAGTGACGGCCCTGTGTTCCATCCAATAGATGACTGTGAGCATCCACTTCTGTTTGCCAGGTATTGGAATAGCCTCACGAGAGACAGCTATATCAGGAAAGTATGTGTTCTTTTATGATACTGGACATGACTGTGACCTGTAGAGGCTTTACCACATTGATAACATTCATAGGGCTTCTCTCCAGTACATTTAGTTTTCTGACTTTGCACATGATACCAATTACATTCTTAGGGTTTCTCTCCAGTATGTGTTCTCTTATGACATTAGAGATAACTGGGTCATGCAAACGCTTTACCACATTGATTACATTCATAGGGTTTCTCTCCAGAATGTGTTCTTTTATGACGGTGGAGATGACTGTGTTGTGAAAAGGCTTTACCACATTGATTACATTCATAGGGTTTCTCTCCAGTATGTGTTCTTTTATGATATTGGAGACCATTGTGACTTGAAAAGGCTTTACCACATTGAATACATTCATAGGGTTTCTCTCCAGTATGTGTTCTTTTATGACATTGGAGATGACCATATTGTGAAAAGGCTTTACCACATTGATTACATTCATAGGGTTTCTCTCCAGTATGTGTTCTTTTATGATATTGGAGATCAATGTGACGTGCAAATGTTTTACCACATTGATTACATTCATAGGGTTTCTCTCCAGTATGTGTTCTTTTATGACGTTGGAGAGTACTGAGTTGTGCAAAGGCTTTACCACATTGATTACATTCATAGGGTTTCTCTCCAGTATGTGTTCTTTTATGACGGTGGAGATGACTGGGTCTTGCAAAGGGTTTACCACATTGATTACATTCATAGGATTTCTCTCCAGTATGTGTTCTTTTATGACATTGGAAACTACTGCATAGTGCAAAGGCTTTACCACATTGAATACATTCATAGGGTTTCTCTCCAGTATGTGTTCTTTTATGATATTGGAGATGACTGTGACCTGCAAAGGTTTTACCACATTGATTACATTCATAGGGTTTCTCTCCAGTATGTGTTCTTTTATGACGTTGGAGAGTACTGAGTTGTGCAAAGGCTTTACCACATTGATTACATTCATAGGGTTTCCCTCCAGTATGTGTTCTTTTATGACGTTGGAGAGTACTGAGTTGTGCAAAGGCTTTACCACATTGATTACATTCATAGGGTTTCTCTCCAGTATGTGTTCTTTTATGACGGTGGAGATGACTGGGTCTTGCAAAGGGTTTACCACATTGATTACATTCATAGGGTTTCTCTCCAGTATGTGTTCTTTTATGACATTGGAAACTACTGCATAGTGCAAAGGCTGTACCACGTTGAATACATTCATAGGGTTTCTCTCCAGTATTTGTTTTTTTATGATATTGGAGATGACTGTGAACCGCAAAGTCTTTACCACATAGATTACATTCATAGGGTTTCTCTGCAGTATGTGTTCTTTCATGACGTTGGAGATGACTGGGTCTTGCAAAGGCTTTAGCACATTGATTACATTCATAGGGTTTCTCTCCAGTATGTGTTCTTTTTTGATATTGGAGACCACTGTGACTTGTAAATGCTTTACCACGTTGATTACATTCATAGGGTTTCTCTCCAGTATGGGTTCTTTTGTGATATTTAAGATGACTGGGTGTTGGAAAGGCTTTACCACATTGGTTATGTTCATATGTTTTCTCTACAATTTGTCTTTTTTTATGACATTGGAGATGACTGAGACATGAAAAGACTTTAGAACGTTCATTACATTCATAGAGTTTCTCTCCACTATGATTGCTTACATACCTGCAATGAAAATTGGCACATGTGATATGGTTACTATATTAATTTCCCTGTTCAATCATTTCATCAAGATGAATAAAGTTTACAAATTGGTCTACTGATAAAGGTGGACCAGATCATCTGGTTTTATCACTTTATATGTTCATGGTGTTCTCCCTCATTATGGGTTGTTTTGCATCTTTCGAGATATCTGTGATGGTTATTACATGGCTAACATTTATAACATCCTTTTTATATGGGATATTTATATGATGTATTTCATCTATAGAAGGAAAATAGAACAACTCATAGCTTTATAACAGTAATTGCTTTCATAATTTTTCCTGTACGTGAATTGTACCACATTTGAATGTGAACCAGGACAAACAAAAAAATTTACAAATTCCTAGTACCCATAAAGATTTTCTACAGTGTGAGCTTTGGGAAGTTCCCAGTAAAATTAGAAAACCAATTCATTGCAAACTTTTATCATATTCAGAATGTCTACCAAAGATGGAATCTGACATATTTTCTCACAGTTCTGGGATAGAAAGCGGTACATTGCTTCTTTCAATATCCCTATGCTCACATGGCTTTTATCCATTGTGACACATGATATATATATATATATTAATAGAAGAGTAACAGATGAAAGGTTCCATGCTGCATTCATGCTGTTTGACCTTTTGTTCCTCATAGATGTGTAATATATGAATTAAGGTTTTTCCTATGACAACACTCTTGACTCTCATAAACTGTACCCTAAACAAATGATCAATTTCACTATAAGAATATGAGTATCACCAACTTTCCCATGGATTATTGGCTTATCGGAAGGTTTTGCATATATACTTATCACTATTCGATGTGCAATATCTAAGTCTTGTGAGTCTATACACATTGTCAGATCAGTATAGCTCTAATAGAGGTACAAATTGAATAAAGGTGTCTCTTAAGGCAATGTTTCCTCGTCTTTTTTTTTTTTAAAGGAATGCTTTGTTAAATAAATCACATAACTACATCTAGGCAGTACATTTTTTTAAAGAATATTATAATTAGGGCTGGAGAGATAACTCAGTGATAAAGAGCAGAGACTGCTCTTCCGAAGGTCCTGAGTTTAAATCCCGGCAACCACATGGTGGCTCATAACCATCTGTAACAAAATATGATGCCCTCTTCTGGAGTATCTGCGGACAGCTACAGTATACTTATATACAATAAATAAATAAATATTAAAAAAATTGTAATTATAGTTATACTTCAAGTATTGACATTTTACACTCCTGCTTTGATTTAGAGCTTCCATATCATAGTAAAATTTCCTTAGAGGCATAATTGCACAAGCTTTCACGTGAAAATTACCTTTCATTTCTTCTTGAACTTTGACAATGTCTTTCAATATGATGGTTTTCCCAAGTGTAGCCTAAAAGACAGTACCAGAAAAATGAATGATACAGTATTGGAAATGAGGCAAAATTCAAGATACTGTGAATTTTCACTTCACTGGACACTATTTATTCAGCTCAGTCTTCCTTGTTCTCAATTGTAATAACAGAGCACCATCACTCACCAAGAGACATGTCTTCCCACTATTTTGAAAAGCAAAAGAAAATTCACAGTCATACCTATAACAGTGAGGTTCCAGTAGGTCTCCAGCATCACATCTTTGTAGAGACTCTTCTGGGAAGGATCCAGCAAATTCCACTCTTCCCCAGTGAAGTTCACATGCACATCATCATAAGTCACTGCATCCTAAAATGTCCCATACATGTGTACATCACAAAGCATGGTACTGACATCACTGTAAAGTAAATGTACGCTTCCTTGACCATATATTCATGTAATTCTGGTGCTTCCTCCACTGACTTCCTGACACAGAAGTTATAATCTAAGTACCATAACATTTTAAAGGAAATTGAGTTGAAGGTTCACTTGTGTTGCTTATGAAAAATTTAAATAAATAGCGTAAAGTCTTTCGAGCAGAATTCCAATGAGAGGGAGATGTAGGGTAAAACAGATCAACAGTTCTGAGGACACATCCCAGAAATTGTAAGAAGAATCACTAACGAGAAAAATCACGGACAAGCAGGGTGTATGTGTTCATGTCTTTAATCCCAGAGTCACGGGCAGGTATAAGTCATTGAGCTGGATCCTAGTCTGTTCTATGTAACACATTCCAGGACAGCAAAGGTAACATATTAAGACCCTTACTCCACTGCAAAAATCAACCACTGAGACAAAAATGATAGAAAGAACTCAGTTGTGTACTACAGTTCCTACAAAGAAGTAATGATATTCATATTCACGCACACAGGCAAAACACTCCTATTTATTTAAAAATTTCAAAACAAACACAAGAGTTTGGGGAAACATCAATACCCAAAATCCAATGACTCTGAAGCCTCAGGCAGTATTGATGTCATGAGCATATGCCATCCTAAAAAATAGACTATAATCTATGTGCCCACGGGGTACATAGGGGGCCCCAACCCCACTCAAAGGAGAAACAGAGGAGATTGGGAGGAGGGAGTCTATGAGGGCAGGGACCTAGAGTAGGGACAGTGATCAGGGTGATAATGAATATCTAATTTACAGGATAAACAAAAAAAAAAAAAGGAAAGAAAGAAAATGGAAAATTTTGAGTGTAAATACACTTTCATCTTCCCCAAGATAAATCTAGAAATGCTCCTGAACTGTTCAAATGTTTAAAGTCTCTGCTGACACTCAAAACAATATTTTGACAGCCACATCAGAAAGCAAAGTTGCAAAATCAAACAGCAAGTTATATCTTTCCAACATAAAATGGCACTGAATACCCCTTCCCATTCCAATCAATAGGAATGTGCACACAGTGAGAGAAGATTGGACAAAGGCAAGAAAAACAGCAGGGCAAACATCAAATCCTATAGCTTTGTCTCAAACACATTGGACTTCAATTCCTAAAGGCATAGATGGTGCTCTTCCTGTAACTTCTCATACATCTCTCAGTTTGGGTACTTCATCTCCCTGTAAGCATCTCTCCATGGCAGATTTCTCAATGCGTTAGTTTTCTCCACAACCTGTGGTCACAAAATGCAACTCAAGCATCAACCTCACCACTTACAAGCAAGGAACTCAAACAGAGTCTTCCCTGGGATCCTGACTGTCAAAAGATGGCTAGAGTGGTGCTAAACTGAAACCATAGAGAAAGAATCTATGACCATGGTATTTTCATCTTTCAGTTTCCAGAAGCGGCACAATGTGGATGATCCTGTGAAGTCTGACTTCTAAATTAAAGGACCCTGCCTCACTTGGACCACATTTGCAGCAGGTTTTGTTTAAGGTTCCATTGTGGGATGAGGAAACACTGTGAATACTCCTCCCATTAATTTAAAACAAACAAGCAGGAGGAAGTGCTACACTTAGGGTACCTTCATAGGCACATACCCACAAGGGCATTTGCTCCACTAAGTTCATAGCCACTTTATTTATAAAAGTTAGGTTCAGCAGTGAAGCTTAAGAGGAGCTAGGCACAGGCGGTAGGCCGTGGCTAGAAAAAAGCTACATTGTTAGGTGTGAGAAAGGAAAGGGTTTATTAAAAGGAAATTAATACAGGCGGATTGCCGCAGTTATAAAAACTGCATCATGAGGGAGGAAATTGTCCCAAATAGCAGGAGTACTCTGCCCCATTTTGTGTCTTGTTTATGTCTGGTGCACCAATCTGTTCTCGTGTTCAATTCATGTATGTTCGTGTCCAGTCTGTATGAATGAATGTTCTATGTTTTATGTTGGATAATAAAAATGGTATAAAAAACTTTATCTGCAAGGCCGAGAGCTGCCACGTGTTTCAGCCAAAAACCAGACACGTGGCAGGAGGGCCCCTGATGGAAAAAATGTTCGTTTTAAGAAAAAGCAGCGAGTACACAGCCTCTTAGTTTCGAATCTGATAAATGGTTCATGATTAATGTGTTTGACAATGGTAAAGTGCTTTTTTATTCTATGATTGTAGCTACAAAGATTAATATTCTCTGATTGGTCTAAAATTAACTGCTTCATTTGGTTCTTTATTAAAAATGTGCTCTGCATGTTTTCGCATTCAGCTCATAAGTTGTTGGTTAAAATTAATAATTGTTACATTGCTACAGATGGTTAATGTTAAATTTGATAACTCAAGTTTAGAGTCCTTCCGACACGTGGCCTAAGGCAGCCCTAGAGGCTGAGTCTCTTAAGATATTTCTAGTTTAGATAATGATTAATGTGGTTCCTATCCTAAATAGTAAAATTTAAGATAATATATAAAGCAATGCCTCTTTATTAAAGCGTTAAAGCTTGCTTTAATAGGTATTCATAGGTATTAATTGATATCCAAACTTCGTAATATGATAGTAATGCTTCTAATATTGATTTTAACAGTGATAAATTGTTTTAAACGTAGGTTTTGCTTTCCCAAAGTTATAGGTATTATCCTAACCTTGCACAAAAAACTTAAAAATTATGGTTAAAACTGCCATTGTTCCATTGACTGCAGCTTGCAGTTTGATTGCAAATTTAAGATTAATGCTCAGATTAAAAAGTATTTTACCTTTGAGTCAATACAGGGCTCTGGGCAGTCCCAGAGCGGCTTGTGGCCCTTTCTTTTGTTTTGCAAACAATGCCTAAAAAAGTTTTTCCCTGTGTTCAAGAAAATTTCTTTTTAACAGTGTTACAGATCTATTCAAATGTTTAAAATAATGCTTAAATTCAAAGATTTTTGCTTCTAGTAAACTGGTAATCACTAGAAAATTTTGCCTCTATGTATGGCTAATATAGCTTTACATTAAGTAAGAAAAATGTTTATTGTTTCTGCTTCTTTACGAGAAGCCAAAAGTTTTAATCTTTCAGAATATATTGTTTCCTAAGTGGAAAGTATTTTATTAACTAATGCTTCTCAAGGGAAGTTTACCTTAAATCCTTGCTCTCACCCAAAAGATTCAGAGACAGTATCCTTTTATTACTTAGTGTTTTAGTTTACTACAAAAGGTTTTACAAAAAATAAAGAAAGCTTTTATAATTGTTGTTAATTGGTAATTGAAAATTAGTTGTGCCCAAGACAATTCTTTGGCCAGAAAAAACATTATTGTAAAGTCATTTTTCTCATCCTCCCAGCCGATCGTTGGCCACGTGGGCCCAACTAGCTGCTGTGGGGCGGAGTCTTAAGACACACAGTTGCCCCTATTCCAGCACAAATAATCTGGTTGTGTGCTGTAGATGGTGTTTTAAAATGCTGAACAATCAAACCTTAATTTATATATTAATAGTCAATGCTATATCTCTGAGCTCATAATTACTTAAAATTGTTCGTCCCTCAGATACTATTAATTCTCAAATTTACAATTGCTTATACATATTTCTAGTTAATAAATAAATAAATTATGCACGTGTGACTCTTAATAACTTTTCTAGCCTTCTAGTTACAACCGTTCCTTAAGAAAAATGATTGAAAGTGCAATTAGTCACTGCCCCTTTACAGCCAAATATTTAAAATGTTTTGTCCAAAAAGTTATTAATTCAAAAGGTTAGATATTGTAAAATTTTAAACTTTAACCTCTTAAAAGACAAAAGAGAGAAATTGTATCCCCATATATACTATTTAGTGCATTTCCATGCACACTATTTAAAACATACCTTTATTTTCAAAATTTGAGATTAAAATGTCAAATTTAATAAATGCTTTTTAGTATCTTAAAAGGGTCTACTTATTGGCTTATAGATTGATCCTAAAACAGCTACCTTATTAGGAAAGGGAAAAACAAGTTCTCTCCACAGAACTCTACAGAAGCATATTGGTAATTCGTGTGCCGAGCTGACAGGTAAGTTAACTCAGTGTCCTGATTAAAAGGACTAAAAGATTAAATTCATGTTTTAGATCCATCCTTGCTTGTCATTTTTCCAGTTTAGACTAGCTTCTAGCCTTTTAACTTTATGGCAATAGTACATCAGAGACTGTATATTCAGACTTAGTAAAATTAGTCATTTAATAGAGTCATAATGATTTTTCACTCTTCTTCAGTGTGACCAGCCATTCTAACTCAATCTTAAACTGGTCTAATATTCAGTTCAATTATTAGAGATTCCTATATTCTAAATTACCTAGTAAAGTTAACTCAGAGCATATCCCCCAAGGTCACCAAAGGCTCACCTTGCCTTTACCTTATTTGTCCTAAACTTTTTGCAAACTGACATTAAAGGTCAGTCTGCAGCGGAACGCCACTGGCACCCAGTTACTTCTAATTCTTATGCATTGGTAAAATGGAAGGACGCCCTGACTAATAAATGAAAGGGTCCAGATCCAGTTCTAATCTGGGGAAGAGGCTCGGTTTGTGTTTTTTCACGAGATGAAGATGAAGCACAGTGGCTACCAGAGAGATTAATTCGTCAGGTAAACACAGATTCTGTCTCTCCTCGTAAGTATCATTCTAAAGACTAAAATTCCTCTTGAGCTGGGAGTGGAAGCTCTCAAAAAACACTGTTTCCTCTGAGCCAATTCCCCTACAAGAGGCCGGAGATTAACTTTAGCTTTACAATTTGCATCTAAATAAAGTACCTTGACTTCTCCAAACAGAAAATTTACATTACTACACTCTAATTGTTTAGTATTCTTCCTTCTCTCAAGCAGGTCAATCTACATTATCTGGTTCTCCGCCCCACCCCTAAGAGCAAACAGGTGGTTCTGCTAATCTCCCTTCCAGGGACATCCCAGCATGTGGCTTTTCAGTCTAAGATAAGATTTAGATTTACCAGGAGAGCTAGGGAAGTAGAAATTTCATATATATTTACAAAGATTAGTTCTTATTTTGATAGATATAGGCTTAGTCCCTTAGCTGGCCTCTGGCTTTTCACCCTTGCTGTTACTGCAAGGTGTCCCTAGTTCCTCAGGCTACTGGGAATAACAGGGATGAAGAGGAAAGACTTTCAGCTCCTATTTTAACCAAAATTAATGGTGTTAATAGTGACATAATTCTTGTCTAGGCCTTGCTAAATCTGAGGTTGACAAGTCTCACATAGAGACCTCGCAATAACTCAGAATTGCGATACTGATTCATAATCATATGAATACGGTATGGGTACCGCTTGGCGCAGGAGATTACTGCGGAGGGAAGGTCCAGTTTGACCGTTTCTGAGTTCCCTGTGTGACACACCTGATTTGAAAGAGGTTGGTATCTGACTCCAGCTAAAAACCAAAAATACTTACGGCTCTGCCTCCCCTCCCCAAAAGATACCAAGAGCCACAGATGTGAGTTGTTACAATGCTCACGGGAGGAATCAGGCCAATGTCCACCCAAGTCAAGGTTAAAGGCCCACTCATCTACGGATGAGAAAATCATTTGATCACCTCTGTTGAGCATTGCCTATTTAAACTTAATTAATAGGGGGGAGACAGATTGGAGACCTTGCTGTTGTAAGAGCAGGCCCTTCACTGCCTCCCACCCAAAAAATAAAAAAGCCAATTGGCCTTGTACTAGGAGCCAGCCAGTCTTAATCTCTTCTCACTGTTCCCCTGCCTGTCACCCAAAATTGTGGATAATTATCAGTTCAGTGTTATTCTAAAATTGTTTAGCTAAACTCAGCCAGGGTTCCAACGCCCTACTTAAAAGGCAAACAGGTAGCTACCTATTCAGCACTAATTAGCATTATAAAGTCAGAGCCTACAGCACAGTGCTGGTATTTCAGTCAGTGCTTTTAAGACAGTCTCAGCCAGATACAGTTTACCATTAGAATAGTTAGGGAATCCCACGGAAATAGGTTTTTTCTTTAGCCCTAGGAACTCAGGCAGAACTATTGAACATAGATAATTTTTCTGCCACAGGCCACCCCCTTTTTTATTTTTGTTTTGTTATCTAATGGGGGGAAATGTGGCCTCCCTTCCCCCCAGCCTGGAACCTGCCTGCTCAAGGGTGGAGCTACCGGCTCATTCGTCCTGCCACGCCCACTGCTGGAACCTGCCCTCTGCTGCCTGGAGGCACACACGTGTTCGTCCTGCTACTGGACCCTGAGTTACTTGGCGGGAAATTGGGTTCCCTCCCCCTTCCTTTATAAACTGAGTGTCTGGAAATATTAAATGGAGTCTTGATCAGAGTTTTGTCTTGACTCCATTGTTTCTTCCGCCCCGTCTAGATTCCTCTCTTTGCAGGGAACTGCCATTCTCAGTGAACCGTTCGTGTTGTGGACCGCGGGCGGGCCGCAACAGGGGCAAAATGAGGTCTTTGTCCTTTCCACCATTTTGCAGAGTCTGATTTTGCCCTGAAAGCGGTCATAAAGAGCTCTCTGTCAGGGGCAATTTAATGGGTACAGGTGCTCTTGATAAGAAGGACTCAACCCAAGGTGGAGGGTGAGTAACTATATCAATTGGGATGGAAACAGTCTCACTTCCTCTCTCAGTAAGAGAATACTAAAGTGGCACACACATAACAGAGGGCCACGAGGGGGCAGTGAAGGCTACGCAGCAGATTCCACCTCTTGTACAGAGGAGAAAATGGCAGTTGTGAGCCATGGAGCAGGGTTCCAAGACTTCTGTAACTTCCCAGAAATTAAGACCAGGGGCACAGAACCCCTGTTGCAGGCCCTGGAACATCTTCCTAGCCCATTCTTGCCATGACTCTCCAGCATTTCAACTTCACTGGAGTTCCACATTCACTTTGTTCATCTCCCTCCATGAGTACTCAAGAAGAATCAAAAAACCAAGGTACCCAGACACATTTCTGACAGACAGGGCACGGATACAAAGAACTAATGACACATCCTAACAATGGTCTTTCAACCCTTACGATGGGAGTTCTAAGGGTCTTGGGTTTCCAGTCAAAGCATCAAGGTTCTATGCCCAACTCACAGAAACTGCAATGACCAGCACAGAGCGTATTGCAATGCAAACACACAGAGGTCTTTTTATGAGCTCAGTAACAAGGACTCTCAGCAGTCAAACTCACATTAGGTACAAACTGAGAGATCAAGTCTAGAGGTTTAGAGTATATATTGTAGTTACAACAAGAGTGGGGAGTTTGCATACAAATCAGCATTGTTAATATTTTGAAAATTGTATGTCTGGCATAATGTGCAGGAACCAAGCAAGGGGGACAAAAAAAAAAAATCTGACAACCATGATGGGTAAGCTGTTTCTGTTTTTGTTTTCTATAGGAGGTCTTAGTTATCTCTATGTAGATTCACCCTGCTGATGTACCTTAACTGGCTGTTGATAAGGGGATTTTGTCATGGGATTTTGGATGGAATGTACAAATGTGCATTCTTAAAAAGCAAACTGTTTGGGCTTTACAAACTCATCTCTGTTCCTGAGCCCCTGATTATCGACAGAAACTCCTGGTTAACCACAACCATGCCTGTCTGTAGACTAGACTTTGTCCAAAGACTACCTCACTATCTGTTACTGCAGACACTAATATCAGCTGCCCTTACCACTGGAACAGAATACCACTGGAAATTTCCTATCCTCCTGTGCACGCCTCCTATAAACACCATAGACAATCCCCACCTGCACATCCATTCCTGCCTCATCCCTGTGTCTCAGCCCCCACTTGGGCAGATATTCCCTGTTCAACCACATTCCATGCCTGAAAGGACACAAGGTAAGCTTCCATAGATAAACTTCATGATTGATTGATTTCTTATCCCAGATTCAATTTTCCCACTTGTTCCAACATTGTATTAAACAGGATGGGGTACTTGACCTCTCTCCTGACTATGTCTCCTTGTGGATTACTAAGATCTTCTGTTCCTGCCTGTCTCTTCTCCCAGCTTTTATATAACAAAGCATCCACTGTTGACCATACCCACCAGTCAGTAAAATAGGAAACTGTCAGTGAACACTCTCTTCAAATCCATGCATCAAACAGTAACCCAGGAACAAAACTCCCACCCGAAAAGACAAACCCAGAGGCCAGTACCTAGGTCAATAATCACCCCAACAGAGATGGCTACACACCAGCATAGCAACATAGAGAGTAACAGCCAGGAACAATTGCAACCAAGAAATCCAAGCTATCCCATCACAGCAGGTCTGAGAAATTAAAGCATGCAACAGATAAAGTGCAAAAGAGGTTTTTTGGGGGAAGGGAGAGGAGTGAGAACCTGGGGAAGGGATAGAAGTAGACAAGAGGACCTGCAGACAGGCACACAGACCGGTTAGAAAGAGAGCCATGAGGGGAGAGATGACAGAGAGTGTACATGTGCAGAGAACAGAGACAGGGAACAAAAATAGAGAGCTGCTATAGCTGGGGGCTGATGTATATAAAGCACGCCTGATAACAAACACAGGGGATGGAGGCAGGAAATGACATAAGCAGTTGCTAAGTCCCTGAGCAGCACATGAGATTACTTGTACACTGACAACTACAGAGGCAATGTTCACCCACAGAACAGGAAAGGAAGACAGAATCTCAGGGATTCAAGAGGAAGAGAAAAAATTGATATCTCAGTTAAAAAATGTGGATTCTAAAAGTTTCATGGCAATAAACAACTGGGACTTCTGCAAAACATGTTAAGGCGAAATTACAAACGATTGAAATATAAGAATATCCTCTCAGAGGTCAATAATTTTTCAATAAAACCATAAAAAATTCTGAAATTATTAAAGTCCCTTTGCCAAATAATCAAATCACTAAACATATGAAGTAAAAAATATGAAAAAACTGCAGCAGAACAAAAATTAACAAAACCTAAACAAAACCAAAACAAGTATAATGTATGAAATCAGACCTATTAGATTTTTACCTGTCTTCTTAATGTATACTAAAAGACAAAGGGGTTTGGACATGTGTGCTACAGACTCAAAGAAACCACACTTGTTTTCACAAGCCAGCCTAACTAAGGTCTAAAGGATTTGGGCAATGATAGGGAAGTTATTCAGAGGTCATCCCCGATGGAGCAAGTGAGGAGCAACAGGAGAGACCTCACAGATGCTCACATATGACTTATACTTCCCATCCAGCCCCAGAGAGGACTCACCACCCCAGCTTCCACTGCTCAGCACCACCCTGCCCCTATCCTCTGTGGGCAGTAACCCTGTGCTCATCATGCCTCGAAATCAGAGCTTCCTGAGGTCCTCTCACAGCACCCAACAGCAGAGCTCAGAGCAGGACACAGAGAACCATTCAAGCCTCCACAGTGAACTTGGGGAAAAGCACCTGGAAGATCCCGCCTCCTTGATTGGCCAATGGGTCTCACCCTTGCTCAAGGTTAAAGTGTGCTTCAAGTCCAGGGCCAGAGCATTTCCAGATCTCAGATGTGGTTTGCACTACATTAGCATTTGAGCCTGTCCTACAAGTGGACTCTCACCCCTCCCAGCCCTGGGAGAGAACTCAACATTCATGTGGGGCATTGGGCTATGCACAGACAGGTTGGTCTCCAGTTGAGCTGAGGTCTGAACACCAGAAGGGTGATAATTCCTTACTTGACAAGGAAGGCATTAATTCCCTCATGCTTCTGGAACTCAGGCTCCTGCCTAAATTACTGTCCCCCACCCCCACCCCAGCCACCACAAGAGAAGCCTGGCTAAAAGTCACTTAGACAATGCCCCTAGTTTCTGACCTTCAGGCTAAACTACTCCCCAGTTACCTAGCAACAGTAAAGCCCATAAAAAGGACTGTTCAGCCCCACCTATCTCTCTTGATCTCGCTCCTTTGTTCTCTTACCTCTCACTTCTCTCACTCCTCTCTCCTCTTTCCTTTCTCTTTGTCTTCTCCTCTCCTCTCTCCCTCTTACTCTCTTTCTATCTAGCCTTCCCCCTTCTAGCTTTCTAGGGGGGACTCTCTCTCTCTCTTCTACCTTCTCTCTTTCTCCCTGCCTTTCTATAATAAAGCTCTAAAACCATAGAAAGTCTCTGCTCATCAAGGCCCACTGAGCTTGGAGGACGGGATAGGCTTTCTCCTAATGAGCCCTTTCTAATCTCCCCATGCAAGGCCTTCATGTGGGCCAGTCAAGATCCACTGTGCTCACTCTCACAGGTGTGGGAACCTCTCATCCCTCATCCCTCTCTCCCATAACCCCAAGGCTTTAGGAAAGTAGCCCCAGGGCTCCCAAGTTGGGCTGCCCCTTGTTCAGACCCGAAGAGTGGGTCAAAGGCTTAGATGCACACCTGGGGCTGAGAGGGGAGTGTATGGCAGCTCTCCCACATCTCTGTCCAGATCATAGGTGGAACTCTGGCAGGGTGTGGGCCTTCCCCCCTGTCCTTTCTTCCCCAGGGCCCCCTTTTAGTTCCCAACACATTCCAGCTCAGGCTAGTCAGCTGCCTGCTCCTGCCCTCTGTGAGCAATGATCCTGCATTACCAGGACCTGACTTCGACCTTGCCTGAGCTTGCCTCACAGCACTTGCCTTCTTCTTCCTGAAATCCAGGGGAAGAGCTTGCATAGCCCATTACCCAAGGTGCAGTGGGGTTATCAATCTGAGTGGGAGGTAGCCCAGGCAATGAACATTAAAGAGGGATTTTAGGAAACAAGAGTTTTGTTTGTGGCTCAGTGCTGGGCTCAAGGAGACTGCAGCTCCCTTTCACCAGATGATACCAAACAACCCTGGGAGGAAAGCCAGAAATGTAAGGGAAACACTGTTGAGCCTTCTTGGTAGCCAGCACATCGCCATCAGTGGCAAAGTAGAGAAAAGCCACAGTTGAATTAGGACAGGTTCTCTAGGTAAACATATCTCAAATCAGAATGAATTTCTCTATGGATACAGAAAGGAAATTTAATAGAATGTCTCTCTAATGTCTAATATAGAAAGGCTATCAGCCAAGGGAACTTAGAAAAATCAAGGACGGGTTATCTCATGTTGCAGGATATTGCAGCTGATATTCACTATGTACCAGAATTCTGAAGAAATAAGTACTCAGTACTTGCACTAAGGAAACCCACCTCTGCACAGTGAAAGGACATAGAAGAACCAACCAGAGTGGTCAGAACTCCTGTTTTGTCAACTGCTGAAACCCAGAGTCACATGACTTCTTTGTGCCTATATGACCTATCTCAAAAATGAATAATCTTAAATAAGCCCATTTAATGCTTTCTTACTTTATAATTATTTTCTTTATTTTTTGAAAGTGTAATATAATCTCATCGTTTCTATTCTCTAAACCAACCCATATATCCCTGCTTGCTCTCTTTCAAATTCATTACCTCTCTTTTCATTTGTTATTTTATACATATATGTATATTCCCTAAATATATAAACACAGCCTGCACAATCTGTATAATATTATTTATATGTCTGGCTGGCAACCAACTGGCAAAAGCACATTTTCTTAACATAGAATTAAAGCACATAAAAATACTGGTTATAGCCAGGCGTGGTGGTACACGTCTTTAATCCCAGCACTCAGGAGGCAGAGGCAGGCAGATTTTCTGGGTACGAGGCCAGCCTGGTCTGAGTGAGTTCCAGGACAAACAGGGCTATACAGAGAAACCCTGTCTCGGAAAAAAAACAAAACAAAAAAAAACAAAAATAAAAATAAAAAAACAAAACCAAAACCAAACAAACAAACAAGCAAAAAAGGACAAGTCCTCCAGCCAGCCAATCTTCACAGTAAACCTGTTCTCTACCACTAAGGCATGCTGGACAGTGCCACTTCTACCTTGGAGATGATGCTTCAAGTATCATCAGGGAATGAAACCCAGTTCAAAGGACATTTCTACACTGCCACTACTGCAGACACAAATGAACCCCTACTCCTTTGCTGGTCTCCCCACTTTTCTCCTAGGCCTAGGAACAAGCACTGAAATGTCTTTAAACTGTGAAGCAGTGACTGGAGAAATGGTTTATTGTAAGAGAACTTCCTGCTCTTCTGAAGGTTCCAAGTTTCATCCCCAGCACCCACAACCAAGCAATTCACAGCTGCCTACAACTCCGGATGCATAAGCTCTGAGGGCATTTGCACTCTGAGTGTCACACACAGACACAAATCAATAAAAAGTAAATCCTAAAGAGGAAATCAGACCATGGGAGTCTGAGCCCCAAACCCTCTAACAGCTTTGTGCCACTCCACAGCCAACGTGCAAATTCTCTCCCCAAGGTCCAGTGCTATCTGGACCTAAGCCACCCCTCCACACAGGCCCCATTGCTCTCCCTCACCTCTGATCACAGGCCTTCTGTCTGCCCTGATACTCACATCTCAGCCCTTTTCCAGGACTCATCTATGCACAGGTCTTTGCAAGCAGGCAGCCTCTACATTCCAGACTGCTCAAAGGTCACCTCTGCAGAGATGCCTGTCTTGACTTCAGTTTCCTCCCTTCCAAAACCACATCCTATCCCCAAGTTATGCATAACCTTGATTCATCACTACATGGCACACAACATGACATAATCACCTGTCTATCAGTGATTATCAACTAGGGAGGAGCCTTTTACAAATATAAAAGCTCCAGGCCTCACCCAAATCATATGAAATCAGAATTTAGGAGACAGAACCAGGTTCTTCCAGTCCACAGACCCCCCCTCCCCCACCCGGCAACTCTGAACACAGCCAGGACTCAGGGCAGCCTACAACAGTACTTTCAAACCCTGGTGCACACACTGCTCCTGAGAGTGCTGTTAAAATGCACACTCTATTTCCACAGCTCTGTCATGGAACCCGAGGCTCTGCAAGTTGCACACCACACTGACTGGTGCTGTCAGGTGAAGCATTTTGCAGTTGCAAGGGCCTATGCTCATCAACAGGACTTCCTGCAAGTATGTAAAACAAAATCCTGAATCTACATCACACAACAGAGTGGCCACCAACCCATGTGGCCACCAAGCATCTGAGACCAAGTAATGTTAACAAAGAGGTGAATTCATTCTTGGGCTACAATGCTGACCAAAAGCTAAAAGCGCAGTCCCCCACCTTGAAAGGCCTCTGTAACTTCTTGGCCTAAGCAGCCTTCTGCACCCTGGATGGATAGGAAAATTCCACCAAAGGCCTAGTTGATCACCAGCCCAAGAGTGGATACTTCCCTAAGGTAGGGACAGAGATATGGAAGACTGGATTAAATCACCTTGGAGCCTCTTACACCAGGCTTCCATTCAAGGCCCTTTCATGCACATCCCTGATCACATGTAAGCAGTCCCAGTCTTCCTGTTCTCTACATCATTGCCATAGATGCTCTGATCACATGTAAGCAGTCCCAGTCTTCCTGTTCTCTACATCATCACCATAGATGCTCTGATCACATGTAAGTGGTCCCAGTCTTCCTGTTCTCTATGTCATCACCATAGATGCTCTCACAGACATGGCCTCACGTCACTGATCTGCCTGGAAAATCGGTTTCTCCCCATGGAATCACATATTCTTTCAAAGAGAAGAGATGTCTAATCCCTTCACCTAACACACAGCAGCAGGTCCCAAATGAACCACAGCAAGCGCTGGGATGCAGAAGGAATGGTATCATAGTAACTGCACTACTAATCATAAAAGAGAAATTGAATTCTGCTGGAGGGAAACCAATTCCACCCTAACTGATTCAAGACGTTCCAGAGACACCAATTCAAATTTAGGAGAAGCATAAAATGATGACCTGTTAACCTACTCCCTTCCAAGGATACACTGAGAAAAAGGGGGCATCCTTCTGACCATAGATACGAAATCTGTTAGCCTGGGATTCTGAAGGAGCTGGTTTACAAACAAGTCACAAAGGACTGCAACTCAGAATCAAATGCAAGGCCAGTTCCCACTGGAACTGCTAGGCGGAGCCTGGCCCCATGAACAGCATCCCCTGGGAGTCTGTACAGTCTAGATGTTCATTCTCCTTTTGCAGTTAGAACAGCAAAGCGATTTCCAAGGTAACCAAGGACAATAGAATAAGAGAGTCATGGCCATGGAAGGAAAAAGTTAAATTTTAATACTTAAGAGTCTATATCAAATTTATTTTTAAAACTACATCAATGCCAAATGAGCAGGGTAGGGATGAATGGAGCTATGAAGAAGCCCTAACAAACAATAGGAGTGTCTCAAGAATGCACACAATGTTTCTCTATTTCCAGAGTATTTTGAAGTAACCAGAGGCTTAAATAAACTAAGACATAAAAATCAAAGCTGGGAAGGGGGTGGGGGGTGGCGCAGCTCAGTTTTCAGATTTATGCCACAACTACTTATTTTCTCCCTTATTTCCAAAGCACAAAGCTGACACCAGTTGCGCTCTGCACTTTGCAAACTGTGCAGAGTAAGTAACCCAGAGAAAGTCAACAGGAAATCAAAAGTTTCAAACCAGCTACACTCTGACCTGTTACCAAGACAATAAGCTCCTTAGAAAGAATACATGGGGGCTGGGAAGGCAGCTTAGGGGGTTAGGGGGTCTGGTGCTTGCTACACAAGCTTGTGAACCTGCAAGGGGATCCCCAGGATTCATGGGGAGCAGAGAAAGGCTGTGGGGAACTTATTCAGCAAAGCATTGCAAGTTCAGCCTCTGTGCTCAGTCAGCACAGGAGCCAACACACACACACACACACACACACACACTCTCACAGGCACACACAGGCACAACTAGGGGGAAGGACAACAATTTCCATTTATATGCACACCTTCATCCATTCATCCATTTTCTTCTCCCTTGCTCCATTCTCATTCCAGGGTCTATACAGTAACTACAGTGAAATCTGGTAAAGCAGCTACCATTTACTAAGTCTACTGGGTACTGTACCAGAACCTTCAGTAATAGACATGATTATCTAGACTGTGAACTGGACTGAAAACGGCAAATGAGTGTGTGGGTGGGGAGAGTCTCATCCCAATTCATACAACTGGAAAGTGAGGGAGCCTGACTCGGAGGTGGCTGATCTAGCTATGGGCAGTTTTGAGAATGCACCATCACTAAGCATTAGAAAAAGCCATGCAGTTTGAGTATGCAGCATCCAGCCAAGTTCAAACTCCACTTGATGTGTCTATAACCTGAACTAATCTCCTAGCCTCAAATTCCTTATCTGCACAGCAGGGATAGATATTAAACACAACAGTTTGATACCTGTAATACAGGCCACGCACTGGCGAACTACTGACATTCTAGCTACAGATGTGCAAGCCAAGAAAGACTATTTCAGTCAGAAAATGACAACGGCTAGACATATTCTCCATTGGAAGCAAACAGGTTTGCCAAAGTTAATCAGATAAGTTTACTAATTCCTTAACTCATTAAGTAGAAGACCAGAGACTCATTTTTTAAGTTTTATTTCTATGAAATTCATAACATTTTGTATGTCACAAAATCTATTCTAATGTCTCATTTCACCATTTGCTTAAAGTCCAAGTATTGTGAACATGGTGTGTTACTTACTACACTAGAGAGAGAACATTTTGTATTGGAAGTGAACATTAAATAATGTAGGAGGAGAAAGAAAGCATTATTTTAAGTAATCCACACTGAGTCCTTTCACACTTCAAATTAGTTCATACACACTATTATCTTAGAGTGGATGCTGGCTTACTTAAAATGAGACAGGCCTGCAAAGATTTCAGGTTTTCCCTGTTTCCAACTCAAATCCATTTTCTGCTTAGGAGGCTGAGTGAAGCCAGCCTGCAATTTAACAGAATGACCAAATCCAGTCTCTCTTTAATCTACCCAGTAACTGAGCTCTTGGGTAATCTCCTGCACTGCCTGGAAAAGCAGCTTTCGGTTCATCCAAAATAAACTAAAATTAATCAGAGAGAGGCCATGCCTACTTTAATTGCAACTTGTATTTTCCTGGCTTTCCAACATCTGCCAGTATTACTGATACCTAACTGATTCAATACAATGAGAGAAGCGTCCTAACTTTATAAACATGGGCTGTCTTTTAAGGACAACACACACAAGTGTCCTTTCCACAGAGGGAATCCTACCTTTTTTGATGTAATTATTTTCATAAGCATTAATGATGCATTTTCGAAACACTGTGACTATCTTCCTAGTGCTTTTCAAGGGCCCTCGTGGGGGAGGGGCTCTCATCCCTCTCATCCTCCACCTGCCTCATTAAAGGCATCAGTGGCACCTAAAGGCCAGGCTGAGAAAAGTGGACTAAGCAATCTGCTCTCACTGAACTGGATAGAACAGATTTACAAGCGGATCTTTGGGAAGAGGGGTGAGAGGAAAGAAAGGGGACGAGGATGAAGGAGAAGAATGGATACCCGAGCTTACTTCCAAGAGCAGGATGCTGAACCTAGTATGTTTCATTGAGTCTAGTCCTGACTGTGTAGGTCTACAAAGACAAATATTTTACACGAACTAATAATAGTCTAGTTTTTTGTTTGTTTTTCAGGCGAAGCCTAATAGCAAATGCTTTGTTTAGGCAAGGGGAAAGGATGTAACGACACAGCTTAATTTGAAAACTCTCTGAACAACAAGCTCTGGCACAAGTATTTTAAAATATTTACCCCATCTTAAAATTCTGAGCAAAGGAAATGTAGGCTTGGGTTCACTTTGCTACACGTGTGTGTCTCGTTCTCCAGCTCGTTCTCTGGCTGGACGCACAAAGCCTACAGAGCCGTGTGGGCGCAGGTGGAGGGCACTGGGTATCCGGCACCAGGCGCGGAAGCCTACCGAGTGCACAAGGCGCAGCGCGATCCCAGCCGCCTTGCCTCCCGCCCCGCGCCGGCGACGCTACCGCTCACCTCCTCGATGGCCGCCACGGTGTCCGGGCACTGGGCCTTGCGCGTGGTGAAGCTAGAGGCCGTGGGCGCCTTGTAGTCCTCATGGGTCTCGGCCACGAATTCCGACACGGAGATCTGGTCCGGCATCGCCAGGGCGCCGGGGCGCGGACTGCGGCCGCCTCAGTCGCCCAGGGCGCTGGCTCCGACCCAGCCGCTGCTTGGGGAATCGGACAAAGGGGAGCGCGGGCCCGGAAGTCGCCGCAGGGCGCCAGAGCCTCCACGGGACACGCCCTGGCAGCAGAGGGCGTGCAGCCCACAGCTCTGCCCACCCTGCTCCGGGAGACGCCTATGCCTAGTTCTCAGCGAGTGCGCACAGCTAGGGGAAACTGCGCACCACCAAGTGGCTGGCAGGAAGGCCTCCCGCCGAGAGGGGCCGAACCGGCGGGGGGTGGGGGGGGAGCGGTGGCCTCGGGCGGGGCTGGGCGGGGCGGGGCGGGGCAAAGGTCTGGCCGCCAATCGGGGCGCTTGCCGCCTCCGCGCTGCCAGGAAGTGGAGGCCACAGGAAGAAGGGCGATGTGCGCACTGGCCTGTCAGTGGCTGTGGGTCACCGCCTTGTGTCTGCCTTCGGGACGTGCTGGGGTTCGAGGGCGCGCCTCTCCCGGGCTGCAGTGCCCAGCTCCCACCCTGCACCCGCCATGACCTCTAGCAACATTACCCAGAAGGCGTGGAGTGGAACCAGGAATACTGGCTTCCGGGCTGGAGAGGAGCCCACCCTTTTGCTCCCCAATCCCACCGTTAGCCTCAGGATCCCCTGAATTCCCCACCAGAACCTCAGGGAAGGGCCAGTGAGACAGTGTGGGTAGCTCGCCCCCTACAGGACAGTGAAATCCTCCAGGGCACTTTAGCAGGACAAGATGTAGACAGTTAGTTGGGGATGCAATGATAGGGACCATGTTCTGTCTGTGCGCCTTCTGCAGCCTTAAGAAGCCATGGGTAAAGGCAGGTGTTTTGCATAGGGAGTTGACCATGGTACAAGCCGAATGGGAATTCAAACCCATGTCCTTCGACTTGGAAGAATACTCCAACCCCTAGTAAGCATCGTGTTCCCTAAGCTTGTACAATTAGGGACACTCCCAGTTACATGATGACAGTTTTAGGGTGGTAGGGCAGGCTTCACCCTGAGAAAATCATAGAATGCACTGATGTGCTGTCGGAAGTGAGGGATATCCAAGAGAACCAGAGGTAGAGCATGAGGGGGGTATTGTACCTGATGGTTCTCAGAGAGTATTCCAACCCATAGCTGATTGATCACAGACACAACTGGGCCAAAAATCATCTGAATTAGGACATTTTCGTCTATATCTCATTCAGAAATTCTCAGCTGTATTTTAAAAACCCAAAGGTTCTGAAGACACTAGTCAAAAATCACACCCTCTAACTCCCCGAGGAAAGAGGCATGGTTACTGCTGCTGTCAACAATACAGCATAGAGAAACTTTACAAAAACCTTTTGTGTGTCTGAAAAGGAGGGAATGTGAGAGACATTGTAAACCCAACATGGGAAATAAAAGTGGTCTCCTACTGCCATAGGACAGTAGACCAGTCAATCTTTTTAAGGCTCCCATGTACAAATCTGCTGTATGAGGTGGCAGCTGGGTTCAGACATTATGTATGGCTTCTGGTATTTTACCAGCACTGCCTGTGAATAAGTTCAGACTTCAAAAATAGCTGTGCCAGTGGGTAGCTTTTATTCCTATGATAGGCAATAAATTGCAATCCCAAAACTCTCTAATTCTCTGCCACTTTCCACCATTGTGAACATCCTTCCATTTAGTGTCTCAGGGACACACCTATCTCAGCATGTATAACTCGAGGGTATTGTGTTGTAGTACAGGCTCTCCTTCACAAGGCAATTTCTGATCCCTCTGCCTCTCTTCTCACCTATAAGTCATTTTGTTCTTTTCTGAAATTGAAGAATATTCCATGTAACTTTTCAAGGGTTTATTTTTGGAAACTTGGTCTCTTTGATGTCTTGGGAAGTTAAAAGAAAATAGTGGTTTTCCTTGGCATAATATAGTACCAATCAAATAAATCAATGTGTTTAACACACACACACAGACACATAGACACACATACACACAGAAAAACACACACCTACACACACACACAGACACACACACAAAGGCACACACCCACAGGCACATACACACAGACACCCAGACACACACAGGAACATACTCACACAGACACACACATAGACACATACAAACACACAGACACACACAGACACAGACACACACACACAGACACACACAGACACATACTCACAGAGACACACACAGACACACAGACACAGACACATACACCCACAGACAAACACACACACAGACACACACACAGACACACACACACACACAGACACAACGAAGGGACACACAAACACATACACACACAGACACACACACACCCAGACATGAACATAATTTAAGGTTTAAAGGTTGAACAGGAATCAAGAGAACACTACCCACTCCTTTGTATGTGGTGCTGAGGATTGAATCCAAGGCCTTGAACCTATAGGCAAGTGCTCGAACACAGAGTTACTACCTCAGCCATCATTTACATATTTTTAATGCATTGAGAAAAGAAGATGCTGGTATTACCATTACAGACACGGACACCACTAAGTTTATTTTAAAACATACCTGAAATATCTATTTTTAAAAATAATTCTTGTTGGGCATAGTGTCACATCACTTTAACCTCAGCACTCAGGAGTCAGAGACAGGTGGATCTCTATGAGTTTCAGGACAGCCAAGTCTACAAAGTGAGTTCCAGGATAGCCAGTGTTCTATACAGAGAAACCCTGACTCAAAAAATATATAATGATTCTCAAGGATAAAATTGTACTAAAACTGAAGTGAGGCATATACAATTTCAATTAACCCATACAAACATTTATGTTTTGCTGTAAAATATAAATGCCATCGATCATACAGTATTCTTTTAGACCTCACTAGGGGCTGGTTCAATTTACATACCATGTAAAATATGTTACTTTTAAAGTCTGAGAAATTATGAATCCATATATATTTCAGCCTATAATTTTCATATAAAAGACTATAGTCCTATTATTTTTTTGGGGGTGTACTGGTCTGTTTCTGTTGCTCTAATATACCTGAGGTTGAAATTTTTGAAGAAGAGGAGGTTGGCTAGGATGTTGCCCAAATGGTACATTGTTAGTGCTTGTCTGGAGTATATGGAGCCCATGGGTTCATCTCTACACTGGGAGAAAATACGAACAGCAAGGGGAAGGGAAAGGGGAGGAAGTTAGATAATGGTTTTGGAAGCTGCCCTGGTTAGTTTTGTCAACTGGACACAAACCTAGATATAATTGGAAGGGGAATCTCAGTCAAGGAATTGTTTCCATCAGATTGGGATTCAGACATGTCTGTATGACATTTTCATGATTATTAATTGATGTGGATGGGCCCAGTCCACTGTGGGTGGCACAATTCCTAGCAGGTGAGCCTGGCCTGTGTAAGAAAGATGCTAAGTAGATCAAGGAAGGCAAGCCAGTAAGCATCATTCCTCCAAGGTCTCTGCTTCAGCTCCTGCCTTCAGTTCCTGTCTTGGCTTTCCTGAATGATGGTCTAGAATCTGTAGCCCAGATAAACCCTTTTCTTCCTCGAGTTCATTTTAATCAGTGTTTTATCACAGCACAGAAAACAAACTAGGACAGAGGTGTACAGTCTAAGATCAAGCAGCCCCTTCCATGTAGCTTCATGTAGGTGGTAACATAATGTTGACATTATTTACTTGTAAGATTGATCACAGGCTGGAAGCCAGAAAAACAGACATCAAACTTCCTACTTTAGAACTTGCTTTAATGAGAACTAATGGAGGTTCCCAAGAAAACTCCCTTAATTGCTTCCAAGGATAGTACCCTCAGTGCCCTAACTCCTCCTAGTCCCCACCTGAGCCCCACCATGACACCAAGGCCAAGGCTAAAATACGAGGACCATTAGGGGATAAACCACATCAGAGCAGTAGCACAGAGAGTAAGGGTTTGTTATCCCAGAAGTTGGGATAAGCAAGAACTATGCATAAATTCATACAAGTTCACTTCAGATCAGTTTTATTTTGTTTTGCTTTTGTTTTTGTTTTTTCTTTGAGACAGGGTTTCTCTGTGTAGCCCTGGCTGTCCTGAAACTCACTTTGTAGACCAGGCTGGCCTCGAACTCAGAAATCTGCCTGCCCCTGCCTCTCAAGTGCTAGGATTAAAGGCAAGCGCCACCATGCCCAACACTTTAGATCAGTTTTACCACTGAGAGTTACTTTTAAAAACTAGACCTTTGCCAGGTGTGATGGCCATACCTTTAATCCCAGCACTCTGAAGAAAGAAACAGGCAGATCTCTCTTAGGCTGTGGCTAACCTGGGATGCACAGTGAGACCCTCTCTCAGACAAGTGGATTCTTTTTGAGACTTTGAAGAGCTAAAAAGGTCTGGATAAAGACTTGTAGACCTCTGATGACATCATTGGCATCCTCTCAACAGTGCTTCTGGGAGGAAATGGAAGCTAGCAGAGAGGCCTTTGTTGGGGAAGTGTTACTAGATCCTTTCAGGGAAGAAAATGCTGGAAGTCTGGCTTCTATCCTCTCTGTGATTCACCTCTGTCATGCTGTGAGCATCTCCCCTCCCCTGCATTCCTCCACCACGATGTCTTGCCTCAATTACAGGCCCCAAACCAGCAAGACCAAAGGACAGAAACCTCTAATCCTGTGAGCCAACATAAGCTTCATCCTTTACTCGATTCAGCTAAGGCAACCAAAGGAAGAAGGATAGAAAAGCCCATGCCTGGTGCACAGTAAGATTGGGTAACAGCCCATTTTCCAGAGGAATGTTCTGCCTCTAGTAATTCCCAAGAACCTGAGATTTCTCACTGTCCAGCCAAGGGAAAAGGTAATGTTCTCAATTCCGGAATTTTCTGGAGGCTTGGCTGGTTTAACACAGACATTTCCAGTTTGCTTGCAGTTAACTTGTAAATGATTACTCTTGGAATGAACAGGTCTGAGTCTTAAAGGAACTTTGTGGTAAACAATGCAATAAAATAGGGACACCCACAAGGACCCGTGATGATGTGAACACTGGAAATGTCACTGGGACTTTCACCTCCACCTCATGGAGTACTTACCCCCAGATAATGTTGTGAAAGCAAGCCATTTACACCCCAAGGTGAGAGACAGCCACATGTATGGGTCACTCACCTCACGGTTTGTGCTTTGGGGACAGAGGCAGGGAAGGATTTGGCAGCACACAATTATTTTTTTTTAAATATTTTTATTACATATTTTCCTCAATTACATTTCCAATGCTATCCCAAAAGTCCCCCATAGCGCCCCCCACTTCCCTACCCACCCATTCCCATTCTTTTGGCCCTGGCATTCCCCTATATTGGGGCATATAAAGTTTGCAAGTCCAATGGGCCTCTCTTTCCATTGATGGCCAACTAGGCCATCTTTCGATACATATGCAGCTAGAGACAAGAGCTCCGGGGTTCTGGTTAGAACATCATGTTGTTCCAACAATAGGGTTGCAGATCCCTTTAGCTCCTTGGGTACTTTCTCTAGCTTCTCCATTGGGAGCCCTGTGATACATCCAATAGCTGACTGTGAACATCCACTCCTGTGTTTGCTAGGCCCCAGCATAGTCTCACAAGAGACAGCTATATTTGGGTCCTTTCAGCAAAATCTTGCTAGTGTATGCAATGGTGTCAGCGTTTAGAAGTTGATTATGGGATGGATCCCTGGGTACGGCAGTCTCTACATGGTCCATCCTTTCATCACCGCTACGAACTTTGTCTCTGTAACTCCTTCCCTGGGTGTTTTGTTCCCAATTCTGAGAAGGTGCACAGTGTCCACACTTTGGTCTTCATTCTTCTTGAGTTTCATGCGTTTAGCAAATTGTATCTTAAATCTTGGGTATCCTAAGTTTTGGGCTAATATCCACTTATCAGTGAATACATATTGTGTGAGTTCTTTTGTGATTGTGTTACTTCACTCAAGATGATGCCCTCCAGGTCCATCCATTTGGCTAGGAATTTCATAAATTCATTCTTTTTAATAGCTGAGTAGTACTCCATTGTGTAAATGTACCATAATTTCTGTATCCATTCCTCTGTTGAGGGACATCTGGGTTCTTTCCAGCTTCTGGCTATTATAAATAGGGCTGCTATGAACATAGTGGAACATGTGTCCTTTTTACCGGTTGGGACATCTTCTGGATATATGCCCAGGAGAGGTATTGCTGGATCCTCCGGTAGTACTATGTCCAATTTTCTGAGGAAACGCCAGACTGATTTCCAGAGTGGTTGTACAAGCTTGCAATCCCACCAACAATGGAGGAGTGTTCCTCTTTCTCCACATCCTCGCCAGCAACTGCTGTCACCTGAATTTTTGATCTTAGCTATTCTGACTGGTGTGAGGTGGAATCTCAGGGTTGTTTTGATTTGCATTTCCCTGATGATTAAGGATGTTGAACATTTTTTCAGGTGTTTCTCTGCCATTCGGTATTCCTCAGGCGAGAATTCTTTGTTCAGTTCTGAGCCCCATTTTTAATGGGGTTATTTGACTTTCTGGAGTCCACCTTCTTGAGTTCTTTATATATATTGGATATTAGTCCCTTATCTGATTTAGGATAGGTGAAGATTCTTTCCCAATCTGTTGGTGGTTTTTTTGTCTTATTGATGGTGTCTTTAGCCTTGCAGAAGCTTTGTAGTTTCATGAGGTCCCACTTGTCAATTCTCGATCTTACAGCACAAGCCATTACTGTTCTATTCAGGAATTTTTCCCCTGTGCCCATATCTTCAAGGCTTTTCCCCACTTTCTCCTCTATAAGTTTCAGTGTCTCTGGTTTTATGTGAAGTTCCTTGATCCACTTAGACTTGACCTTAGTACAAGGAGATAGGAATGGATCGATTCGCATTCTTCTACATGTTAACAACCAGTTGTGCCAGCACCATTTGTTGAAAATGCTGTCTTTCTTCCACTGGATGTTTTTAGCTCCCTTGTCGAAGATCAAGTGACCGTAGGTGTGTGGGTTCATTTCTGGGTCTTCAATTCTATTCCATTGGTCTATTTGTCTGTCACTATACCAGTACCATGCAGTTTTTATCACAATTGCTCTGTAGTAGAGCTTTAGGTCCGGCATGGTGATTCCACCAGAGGTTCTTTTATCCTTGAGAAGAGTTTTTGCTATCCTAGGTTTTTTGTTATTCCAGATGAATTTGCAGATTGCACTTTCTAATTCGTTGAAGAATTGAGTTGGAATTTTGATGGGGATTGCATTGAATCTGTAGATTGCTTTTGGCAAGATAGCCATTTTTACAATGTTGATCCTGCCAATCCATGAGCATGGGAGATCTTTCCATCTTCTGAGATCTTCTATAATTTCTTTCTTCAGAGACTTGAAGTTTTTATTATACAGATCTTTCACTTCCTTAGTTAGAGTCACGCCAAGATATTTTATATTATTTGTGACTATTGAGAAGGGTGTTGTTTCCCTAATTTCTTTCTCAGCCTGTTTATTCTTTGTGTAGAGAAAGGCCATTGATTTGTTTGAGTTAATTTTATATCCAGCTACTTCACCGAAGCTGTTTATCAGGCTTAGGAGTTCTCTGGTGGAATTTTTAGGGTCACATATATACTATCATATCATCTGCAAAAAGTGATATTTTGACTTCATCTTTTCCAATTTGTATCCCTTTGATCTCCTTTTGTTGTCGAATTGCTCTGGCTAGGACTTCAAGTACAATGTTGAATAGGTATGGAGAAAGTGGACAGCCTTGTCTAGTCCCTGATTTTAGAGGGATTGCTTCAAGCTTCTCACCATTTACTTTGATGTTGGCTACTGGTTTGCTGTAGATTGCTTTTATCATGTTTAGGTATGGGCCTTGAATTCCTGATCTTTCCAAGACTTTTATCATGAATGGGTGTTGGATCTTGTCAAATGCTTTTTCCGCATCTAACGAGATGACCATGTGGTTTTTGTCTTTGAGTTTGTTTATATACTGGATTACGTTGATGGATTTCCGTATATTGAACCATCCCTGCATCCCTGGGATGAAACCTACTTGGTCAGGATGGATGATTGTTTTGATGTGTTCTTGGATTCGGTTAGCAAGAATTTTATTGAGGATTTTTGCATCAATATTCATAAGGGATATTGGTCTGAAGTTTTCTGTCTTTGTTGGGTCTTTTTGTGGTTTAGGTATCAGAGTAATTGTGGCTTCATAGAATGAGTTGGGTAGAGTACCTTCTGTTTCTATTTTGTGGAATAGTTTGTGAAGAACTGGGATTAGATCTTCTCTGAAGGTCTGATAGAACTCTGCACTAAACCCATCTGGTCCTGGGCTTTTTTTAGTTGGGAGACTATTAATGACTGCTTCTATTTCTTTGGGGGATATAGGGCTGTTTAGATCATTAACCTGATCTTGATTCAACTTTGGTACCTGGTATCTGTCTAGGAACTTCTCCATTTCATCCAGGTTCTCCAGTTTTGTTGAGTATAGCCTTTGGTAGAAGGATCTGATGGTGTTTTGGATGTCTTCAGGATCTGTTGTTATGTCTCCTTTTTCATTTCTGATTTTGTTAATTAGGATGCTTTCCCTGTGCCCTCTAGTGAGTCTGGCTAAGGGTTTATCTATCTTGTTGATTTTCTCAAAGAACCAGCTCCTTGATTGGTTGATTCTTTGAATAGTTTTTCTTGTTTCCACTTGGTTGATTTCACCCCTGAGTTTGATTATTTCCTGCCGCCTACTCCTCTTGGGTGAATTTGCTTCCTTTTGTTCTAGTGCTTTTAGGTGTGTTGTCAAGCTGCTAATGTGTGCTCTTTCTAGTTTCCTTTTGGAGGCACTCAGAGCTATGAGTTTTCCTCTTAGAAATGCTTTCATTGCGTCCCATAAGTTTGGGTATGTTGTGGCTTCATTTTCATTGAACTCTAAAAAGTCCTTAATTTCTTTCTTTATTCCTTCCTTGACCAAGGTATCATTGAGAAGAGTGTTGTTCAGTTTCCACGTGAAGGTTGGCTTTCTATTATTTATTTTGTTATTGAAGATCAGCCTTAGTCCATGGTGATCTGATAGGATGCATGGGACAATTTCAATGTTTTTGTATCTGTTGAGTCCTGTTTTGTGCCCAATTACGTGGTCAATTTTGGAGAAGGTACCATGAGGGGCAGCACACAATTATAACACAGATAGAAATTTAGATCTGGGGGTCAATCTTTTGCTGGTGTGCCCAAAGACCATAGAGGGTGTCAGATCCCCTTGAACTGGAGTTACAGATAGTTGTTTTGTTTTTTTTTTTGTTGTTGTTGTTTTTGTTTTTTGTTTTTGTTTTGTTTTGTTTTGTTTTGTTTTGTTTTGTTTTGTTTTCAAGACAGGGTTTCTCTGTATAGCCCTGGATGTCCTGGAACTCACTCTGTAGACCAGGCTGGCCTCGAACTGAGAAATGCACTTGCCTCTTCCTCCCAAGTGTTGGGATTAAACGAATGTGCCACCACTGCCTGGCCATATAGTTGTAAGCCACCATGTGGGTGCTAGGAACTGAACCCCATTCCTCTGGAGGAGCAACAAGTATTTTTAACAGCCAAGTCATCATTTCTCCACCCCACCCCTATCTTTAAAACACACTCACATACATGCACACACATGTACAAGTCCACACATACACATGTACACACACACATGCACAAGTGCACACATATACATGCACACATACACACACATTTTAAAGTTCTTGTCATTATTTTATGTGGCTGTTTTGCTTTCATGTATGTCTGTGCACCACAGGCATGCAGTGCTCTCAGAGACCAGAGAGGGCATCACATCCCCTGGATCTGGAATGATAGATGATTGTAAACTTCTGTGCTGGGAGTTGAACCTGCTCTCAACCTCTGAATCATGCCCCCTTTAAAAGGTGTTCTTCCACTGAGCTATGTCCTAGATGTGCTCATGTCTACACCACGAGTCTCTGCTCTAGTGTTCACGATCCCATTATCCATGTTTTGTGTTTGTTTCTGAAAAGAAAGAAAATACTGTAGGAAGCTCATCCTTGGGCCCAGACACTTGTGTTTGTTCTTATTTTTTTGAGACAGGGTCAACTTTGTAGCCTGGATAGCCTGGAATTTTCTTGTAGACCAGGCTGGCCTCAAACTCACAGAGATTTGCCTGCCTCTACCTTCCTGAGTTCTGGAATTAAAAGTACGTGCCATCATGCCCAGTTTAGGCCTCAACATTTGACAATGTATGTATTCTGGATCACCTTTATGACTGAATTTAAAAAATGAATGACAAGCAGACCTATCCTCAGCTTATTTTACAGAACAGTACACAAAGACTGTTCATTTTTTCATTTTAATAAAGTCTGTAGACTCTCCGTGCGGAAATAAAGTAGACAGTCCTAGATAAAGGAGCCTTAAACTGGAGTCTCTGGGGGCTAGTCAGGTGAGCTCTGCCACACAGTCAGGAAAGCTGGGTTTGGGAACTTGTGTATATGGTAGAAATACTACATGGTTGTATGTCACTGTGCATCTCTTCCCAGTTCAATAGTCTGGCAGCTTGAAATTGCTTCGTAGGAGTATTTACACCAGAGAAATGGGCAGCCACTGATTGTGACTGGAGTTCTTACTTAACTGATTGTCTAAGCCAAACAAGGCAGGGGAATGTTGTGACTTTGTTGAGGATTATATTCACAGGCAGGCACATCTGAGCCACCGCATTGTGAGTAGCAAAGAGGTTTGAGGAAAAACGCTGCCAATCCTCTCTGTTATAGCAAGGAGGCCACAGGTGTCATGGGCAGATGAAGTTACACCAGACATCTTTACCAGCCTTGCTTGCTCATTAACATAAACAAATGTTAACTGACATTGATGTCAGAAAGAGACTCATCTGTCAATGACAGCAGCTACTTCTTTGCTGACTGAGTTGGATAATAAGCATTTCTACATCTTATTTTGTCCAGACATGGTTAAACTGCAAGCTGGGTATTGATGCAAGCACTTGGCAAAAATCAATAGAGGCATCTATGAGAATCAATTAGCTACACAGGCTTCACTATAGAGTAGCTAATATCTCTGAATGCTTTGCAGGTTGTGTGCTGTCCAGTGTTTAAGTCAGCAAACATAAAGTAAGTGTATTTATGGATATACACACACATTTATTTTCAGAGCCTAGGCTTTCAGTATTTACAAGCCCACTTTGAATACATTTCTATCTTTCCTAGCAACAGACAGAGCAGGGGCACTCCCAACTCTGATTCATGTTCCTGGAATTAAATACATATAGGATTAAAGCCCTGGTACACTGAAATGCAAGCAAAGGCAACTAGTGTAAATAAATATTACTTGTCTTTCAGCAATTAAGGGAATGCCATTTGTTGTTTTCAAGCTCTTAGAATAATACAAACAAGTGCCAGCAGAGGGCAGGGTTTGTTTTCATGGGAAAGCAAAACAAACTAAAAAAAAAAAAAAAGAGTTTAATTAGCACTCCATATGCAGATAGCTTTTGCTAAAGCTTTTAAAGAGTGCTTGCAATACTTTATTTTTTTTTCTTAGATCACAGCACTCTCTTCATTGCTGGGTGTGGTGGTGCATGCCTGTGATCCCAACACCAGTGAGGCTGAGTGCGAAGCTTAGGAATTTGAAGCTACAAATTCTGGGCAGCAGAGCCTATTAGAAGCCAGACATAGTAAGATCCTGTTTCTAGACAACAAAACAAGGAAACAAACAAACAAAAAAATCGCTCTTCCTTCAGCGTGTGGATGCATTCATAGGTTTCTCTCCCTCTCCTTTAGATGGGGAAGCCATTTCTCCAGTGTTTTCCTATTGTCTATGAAATAAAAGTGAAGCTCTCGATTCTACTCTAGCCCTTCCCCCAATCCTTCTGCCAGCTACCCTCTGACCTCTAAGCACCTCCAAACCCTGCCTGCCTGTGTAGGGGCCTTCCACTAAGAATAACTTTGACAGGTTCAGTAGGACTCAGCCATGAATGACTGGGAAACTTTTTTTAGTATGCATTTCATAACGTGCACATAGTACATAATATGCTGCATAACCTTCTAACAGGAACAGATGAACATAGCTGAGTGATTTTTCTCATCAGCCAGGAAAACACTTCCTTAGTCAATGTTCTCCAGGCCCTTGGGACTGAACTTGAGCAGCTCTGTTTCCTTGCCCCTGTTGGTGAAATTGTGGATGTATGCAGTGGACACCCCAGGGATGATCAAGCACACCCCCATAATGTCGAGTCCAGGGAGAATCTAGAACCAAAACTCCACACCATTACTCACACTCCAACCCATCACTGGCTCCTCAGAGGTGACCCGGCTTTACCTCTCTTCCCCTGAGAAACTTTCTTGACCACACCATTCATTCACCTGTAGAGAGTTGAGAAGTTGCAACACTCACCCACGAGCCCCACACTAAAGCATCTGCAGTACACTAGACCTGCTCAGCAGAGAGTGTCAGCCACATCCTTGAGACTTCAAGCTGCCCTTCCCCGCAGCTCACAGCGCCCCTCTGTGTTTCACCCACTGAGAGCAGCTCTGCTCCTCATTGCCTTCCTGTAGGACAAGCTAGCTAGCTTCTGACCCTGGAACATTGTTGTGAGCTTCCTCATCTTCACACAACTTCATAACCTCGCACCAAATCCTTGGCCTGGAACACTTTCTTTTTCTTGACTGCTTGGGAAGTGTCTTGGTCATCTTTCAGAGTCAACCCCAAACCTGAGCCTGAGGGTCCAGCTCTTTTCAATTCTTTCTCAGCCTGTCTGGGAAAAATTGGTGGTCTTGGCTACTCTCCTTCCTTGAAGCATTAAGCAGAGAATCTGTAAGGCAGCAGAAAAGAAACAGAGCAGAGCACAGCACTAAGATCTTGGTGCACGTGGGCAGCGTAGAGGGACATCATCTTGGAGACTGGGAAGAGGAAAGGGATGAGAAACTGTCAGAGGTTAGACAAGGAGGAGGATAATGACTGGAATGTAGAAAGAAGAATTATTGTTAATATGAATAAGAATAATAGATCTTGGTGCACAGTGAGACGCCTACCACCCATTTCTCTGCCTGCCTCCATCCTCACTGGCATGTGAAGTGATTGGTTTTTGGCCAAATATTGAGTCAGACAAGGTGAGAGCACTCATTTCACTGAACTTACAATACATCTCAACCCTAATCTGTTCTAGAAGCTTCCATTATAGAATGATTTGCACTTATCGCTAAAGCATCTGCTTCTTAATATTTATTTATTTATTTATTTATTATATGTAAGTACACTTATATGTAGTTGTCTTCAGACCCTCCAGAAGAGAGCATCAGGTTTTGTTACCAATGGTTGTGAGCCACCATGTGGTTGCTGGGATTTGAACTCAGGACCTTTGGAAGAGCAGTCGGCACTCTTAACCACTGAGCCAACTCACCAGCTCCAGAATCTGCTGCTTGATGCTCACCTCTTTTACTCAGCTTCTGGGAAGCTCTAAAATGGGGCAGACACAGAGTAGGACCTCCATAAATTTCATATGTCTTTTTGAGACTGGGTCTTTCTATGGACTCCATAACCATTACTAGAAAACTAATTGCATGGCACCACTTAGCTTTTGGAAGGCAGAATGTGAGGCGACATGAAATCCTTACTGAGAAAGCCATTGGTCTGCCATCTGCCAAGACAGAATGGGGTCTTCACCCATGATAGGTTAGGCAAGCTGCTCAAGTAGTCTGGGAAACTTATTTACAGAGGAATGAACATGCTGGTTGCGAGGGTGGTGATTGAACCACCTTGCACTTCCCCACACTGCCCCCAATCAGACACAGTAACTTTCAAGTCTCCTCCTCCTCCATGTTGGAAGCCTAAGGCTCAAGATGACAGCCATGAACACAGTTCCATATGAATAAAGGAACCCCTGCCTCAATCTGTGGTGTGCCAACTGTGGTCTGGAGAGCAGCAGCTGCCTGGGAGCCTGGTAGAAATGCAGAACTCACTCCTACCAAGACTTAGGGAGACCTTGAGCTAACTCGTTTGCACTTAACCTTTGAGAGATGTTTTTCTAGCTTACACAGGCATACACCAAAAACAAGGACTTTGTTTTCTCATCTTGTCAGAAGGGTTCAATTTCAAAGCATGTGAATTCTATTGTACTATTGGGATTTAATCTAAGAAAAATCAGAGGTTTGGGTCTCGATCATAAGAATGTGTCATTTTGAAGTTGTGTGTATGTGTGTGTTTAGGCTCATGTGTCTCCCAGGTTTTCCTCTAAATTGATACATAGCTAAGGATAACCTTGAACTCCTGAGCCTCCTGCCTCTACTTCTCATATGTGGGAATACACTCTATGCACAGTTTATTTTGTTCTGGGGTCAGGGCGGGGGCAGGGGTGGGTGGAGTTACAAGTCATAGTTTTGTGCATGCTGGAGAAGGACTCTATCACTGAGCTACATCTACAGTCCTCCTATGAGTCCTTTTGAGAGAAACAAAATGAGGTGACAAAATAATAACTGGAGCTGAAAGACTCCAAAACTCCCAAAGGGAGGCACTTACTCAAGCCTCGGGTCAGCCGCGCACCCAAGAAGACACTGAGACCGGTACTTAAGATGTGTAGATAGCAAGATTTAATACAGCAACGACAAGAAAGCAGACAAAACAAACAAAAAGCACATATATACCAGATATCTGGGGCCGGACCTCATGCAGCAGGTGCAGAGGAGATCCGGCCCCTAGCCCAAATTTTCACAGACTTTTATAAGAAAAGGGCAAGGGGGGGAGCAGGGCAGGGAAAATACAGTTTTTACGTCACTAAGTGATTCAAACAAGGGTTTTTCCAAAGTGCTTTTGCAACTGCGTCCCACACTTTGGCCATGTACTTGATTCATTGAAACTGAGGTTTTTACTCACACCCTTTATCTCAAAAATGTCCCTGGCACAGTCCTCAGTTGGGAGGGGTTGGACTGGGTTCGTTCCAGGAGACCCTTATCTCAGAAATGTCCCCGGAACAGTTTTCATTTGAGAGGGGGTCTGACTCTGGTGTGAGAGTTCAGAATGTACTCTGGGGTGAGAAGTTCTGGTGGTCAGTAATTTTCTTCTTTCATTCCCCCCTTCTTTTAGTAAATAATTCTAATCTTAGAATTTCAGATACTGCATAATGCACCAAATGAAAGACTCTATTTTAACATGGGAACAAAAACAGAACAAGAAGCATTAGTAAACAGAACTAGGCAGGGGCCCTTTTAGCGAGGCTTGAGGGTCTGGGCACGATGTAGGTGCACGTAGATCAGATCTCTGGCTGGAACTGGTGAGATGTCCTTGGGGTACCCAGCTCGTTCACTGTCTCAGCTGTTGGGATCCCTGGAGCAATGTCGTCCGCGTACTCAGTCCAATTTTTCCCAGTTGTGACCAGACCACCTACAAGCCTTTTAACTTAGCATACAGATCATTATTATAACAACATAGGTTTAAACACATCATTTGAGACTATGATGGGCATAGGAGTCTCATAAAAGATCTTAAACAGAGTAAAACTGAATACGTTTGAATAGGGCATAGGGAAGGAACACCAAGTCTGTGCCAGTCTCCACGATTAATTTAGTCAAGGTCTGTCATAGAGTTTTAAACTAATTTTTATCTATCCTGAGCTCTGAGGTCTATACACACAATGTAATTTTTATTTGACCTCTAAATGCTTGGCCACACCCTGACTTACCTGGGCAACAAAGCAGGGCTATTATCTGACACTATTGCTTTTGGCACTCTGAACCTTGGAAAAATTTTCTTACCTTCAATCATGAGGCTACTGCTGTCCGTGTACCAGCTCAAACTCTCAGGCCAAGGCTGATCTGATCTTTACTTGCCGAGGTAAGTAGCCCCCTCTGTTGGTAGATGGCCCCATGGATATGAGCTGCTTTTCATCAACTACTGCTGCTCCTGTGACAAAGCTGCTGCCATCTGTGTACCAGGCAGGCACACCTGGCCAAGGCTGATCAGTCAGATCTCTCCTTGTTCCAGTTTCCTCAGCCAGGACATCAGCACATTGATGTACAGGAGTGGAGTCATCCGCCAAGGAGCAGTAAACTCTGGTAGTGGGTATAGTCACATGCTGACCCAGAGTAAGCTTGTCAGCGTCTTTAACAAGCAGGGCTGCCTTTATGCTGTCAAAGGCTTTTTGGTGTTCCTCAGTCCAGGTGAATGGGACTTTTTCTTTCTGCAAAAGCCCGCCGTCCCCAGAAACTCACGTACTTGGCGCGGGGTGGTGGGGGTTGGGATCAGCATCACAGTCTTTTTCCTGGCCTCGGTGAGCCACCGCTTTTCGTCGTCTCGGCACCTCGGTCTCTGCCTTTAGCCAACCGCAGGGCTTGGGTTAGTGCCAGGAGTTCATGTTTTCCAGAGCATTAGTCAGCCATCGGTCAGGGGGCTGAACCACACTTTTAGGGCATGTGCCAAGTTTTGTCTCAGAGTCAGTTTATCTGCGTCCTTGGCCACTATGTGCAGACAAGCAGGTCATCTTACAGTCACCAGGTCTAATTTTCACAAGTATGCCACCGTGGGTCTTTTTCAGGGTCCCAATCTCTGAGTAAGAACCTCTTTGGCAATACTTTTGTTCTCAGTCACATCTAGGAGTCCCAAAGTTAGGGACAACATTAGGGCAGTCTCAATAGCATCTAAGGCCATCCAAGGTTGTTCTTTATTTTTTATACGAAAGGCTGTTTATCTTTTTAATTCAGCAAAACCTGGAATCCACAGTCTGCAAAGGCCTGCAGTGTCCAGGAACCTTTTAAACTTACTTTGCACTGGTCAGTGGAGGAATATGAAAACACAGTCTCTTTTTAGCTGCTTTTAACAGGTAGACCACCAGTCTCTTTTAAGGACTCAGCTTCTGTGTTAGCACCCTTTCTGCTTTTTCCTTACTTTCAGCCACAAACAGGTGAAGGGTTTGGTCATGAGGGGGGGCTCCTCTTCTTTTTTGTTAGGACAGTCTCTCACCCAGTGCTCTTTTTCTTTAACAGATAACAGTAAACACTTTGATCTTCAGCCAAAAGCTTTCTTTTTTTCTGTTGCCAGGTACTAAGTTTTCTAGTCTCCCTGACTTTTGTGACCAGCATTTCATTTTTCTTATCTTCTTTTAAAATTTTCTGGCTCCCTATTTCTTACAGATCATCTCTAAGTGCTAGTATTATTAGCAAGTATCACTGTGCTAAGTTCTAATCTTTGTCAGTTATCTCTCTTTGCTCCTGTTTCTTAACTGCAATGGAGATCTCATATAATGTCTCTCTTTCTATCTATATATATCTCTTTCTTGTCTTTGCTTACTTTGAATGTTATCTAATTATTACATCTATATTCTGTCACTTAACTTTTTCCATAGTTTGACTACCCTGGTTTATTTTTCTGTCTTACAGCACATTTCTGATTCTGACTCTGGTCTCTGTACTTGCCAGCCTCATTTTACTGGTTCCTCTTTTAAATATTTCTCATTTAGAGTATCTTTCTCATTTCAGACCTAATTTTCTTTATCTCTATTTTTACCTCTTTTCACTGTTAACCTATCTCTTCTGAGTCTGCTGAAGCTTTGCTCTCAGCTCTTTTTTGCAGACCTCTATCCTTTTCTTAACCAGATCGTTGGGGCACTTTTTAGTCCCACAGAGACGAGACCTTTATCAGAGCCTGGCAGTTAGACCCGCAGGTGTTCCTTACCTTGGATATCTCCCTCACAGACTCACTGTCAGCAGCTCAGGGCAGAGCCTGAGAAGAGAAAACACATGGGGCAGAGAAGGGAGTGCAGCTCTATTTGGCTGCACCACTGATATTTCAAAATGAACACAATTTTTTCTGTTAACAGTTAGCAAGAGACAGGATACAGGGGACAGGAGAATGAGCCTTTCTCCCACCCAGGAGGCAGGCAAAGGCTGAGTCTCCGCCACGCGCCACAGCGGAAATGTGGGAGTGGCAAACAAACGCTGGCAGGCAGAGGAACCAATTTAACTATTTAACTACCTGATAGATGCCCTGTGCTCCCTGCACTGTCTTTGGGGAGGGAGCACGCAGCCAGGCCGGCACAAGGGAGTGCGGGTAGACTCTGGGGGGGGGCCAAAAGAGGGACGCTGTAGTCGGCCCCTCCCCAGCTGTGGCAAGCTTCATGGCCACTCCGGGACTGGTAGGCGGGGGCTGGCAGGCCGCTGCACTCACTATCAGCATTTTACAACTCACTCGCAAGGCACAGACAGCCTCCGTTGCTGCTGTGTCTGCAGAACTCAGAACCTCAGCACCACTGCTGCTATCAAAGCCCTACCCGTGCTGCCAAAGCCGAAAATTCTTAGCCCAGCTCTGCAATCTCAGAGCTCTTTTGAGCAGCCTGGGACTCACCGGCACTGAGTTTTTTTTCCCTTTCTTTTTCAAAACTGTTGCTGACAAATTTTGTCCTGACGTCAGTCCAAGTCTACAGTCGACAAAGGGTTAACACACACACACACACACACAGTCTTGTCACGTGACACAAACACAACCAGCCAAACGCCACTTTCTGACGGGGTCGGATTCCACATTGACTCTTTTTCCTGATAGGGGTGGGGATTCCACATTCACTCCCGCTCTGGCAGAGAGGACACTCTCTCTCTCCTTCACTCTGCCAGGCAACAGCCAGGTCTTTTTAACTGTTCTGTACCCTGGGCACTCCTTCCAGGGTCTCCCTTGGAACATCTTTTTGGGGTGCAAACTGTGAGGCCATAGACAGTCGTCTTCTCACAGCCACTGCCAGAATAAACCCACAATCTCAGAATACACAAATGCAGCAGTTCCACACCTACACACCCAGCAGATTGTCCCATTTCTAGAATAATAGCAGACACAATAAGAGTGGACACGACAAAAGCAGACACGAGACTGAGACAAAAAGAAAAAACCAAAGCACGAGGTGGGACTCGAACCCACGATCTCGCAACCTGAAGCACGAGGTGGGACTCGAACCCACGATCTCGCACAGAGGCACGAGGTGGGACTCGAACCCACGATCTCGCAACCTGAAGCACGAGGTGGGACTCGAACCCACGATCTCGCACAGAGGCACGAGGTGGGACTCGAACCCACGATCTCGCACCGAGGGGTCCACTAAGCGTCCTTAGTCCTCCCCTTGTCCTCCTGGGACGTCTCCCAGGGCGCACAGACGGTGGACACCTGGACACGTCTATCCTTCCACACCCTACGCTCCTACCCGGAGCGCGGTCTCACTGTGCACATTGCACACTGAGCGTCTGCCAAACCAAAACAGCGATCGCACCAGATCAGAAACTAACAGAACACAGACACCAGACCAAAGCAGAACAGTAAATCTTACTTCTGAGTGGGTCCAGGACTTCTGGGTAGACGCGCTGATTCCCGGCCAATGCACCAAATGAAAGACTCCAAAACTCCCAAAGGGAGGCACTTACTCAAGCCTCGGGTCAGCCGCGCACCCAAGAAGACACTGAGACCGGTACTTAAGATGTGTAGATAGCAAGATTTAATACAGCAACGACAAGAAAGCAGACAAAACAAACAAAAAGCACATATATACCAGATATCTGGGGCCGGACCTCATGCAGCAGGTGCAGAGGAGATCCGGCCCCTAGCCCAAATTTTCACAGACTTTTATAAGAAAAGGGCAAGGGGGGGAGCAGGGCAGGGAAAATACAGTTTTTACGTCACTAAGTGATTCAAACAAGGGTTTTTCCAAAGTGCTTTTGCAACTGCGTCCCACACTTTGGCCATGTACTTGATTCATTGAAACTGAGGTTTTTACTCACACCCTTTATCTCAAAAATGTCCCTGGCACAGTCCTCAGTTGGGAGGGGTTGGACTGGGTTCGTTCCAGGAGACCCTTATCTCAGAAATGTCCCCGGAACAGTTTTCATTTGAGAGGGGGTCTGACTCTGGTGTGAGAGTTCAGAATGTACTCTGGGGTGAGAAGTTCTGGTGGTCAGTAATTTTCTTCTTTCAGGGCAAGGGCAGGACATAACCATTGGCAGTCAGAAAAGGTTTCCTAGAGGAAGCAACTTTTGAGCTAAGTCTGAGATGAAGAGAAGAAACAGCTGAGCCTAAGGGGCTGGGGAGAGTCCTCCAAAGGAATGTAGAGAGCCAAGGCCCTGAGGTGGGAACTTGTTAGCTGTGAGAAAGAAGGCCTTACATGGGTGTTTCGGCCTGCCCGCAGTCCACAACACGAACGGTTCAACTGAGAATGGCAGTTCGCTGAAAAGAGAGGAATCTAGACGGGGCGGAAGAAACAATGGAGCCAAGACAACAAGTTCTGATCAAGGCTCAATTTTACTATTTTCAGACACTCAGTTATAAAGGAAGGGGGAGGGAACCCAACTTCCCGCAAAGTAACTCAGGGTCCAGTAGCAGGACGAACACGTGTGTGCCTCCAGGCAGCAAAGGCAGGTTCCAACAGTAGGCGTGGCAGGACGAATGGGCACGTAGCTCCACCCTTGAGCAAGCAGGTTCCAGGCTGGGGGAAGGGAGGCCACACATGGGTTAGAGTCCTTCCCGCAAAGGAAAAGAAAGCCTATCCCATCCTGCCATATTCAGTTATTCGTGGTTGCGAGGAGGACCACAAACCTGGAAGGAGATGAGAGGAAGAGAAAGAAAGCAGGAGACCAAGCAAATTTGTCCAGGTCTCATTTATTATGCTGAGGTGCTTTCTTTTTAAAGCATACATCTCGGGGAGTAGGGGAGGGGTCGAGGGGGAATTTTACAAAGAACAAAGAAGTGGGCATCTGCTGACATGGGGGACGAAGTCAGGAACCAGGCAGCGGGCATCTGCTGACATGGGGGTGAAGTCAGGAACCAGGCAGCGGGCACTCTGCACCTTATCTTCGGGACATAGATCCTCCTTGACAGCCTTGGGTGTCAGACTGGGCTCAGGCATAACTCCTGGCCTTGGATGGCATGGGAGTTCAGGAAGAGATAGGGAAGAGGGGACTATAATTCAGCTTTTACAGCCTCAGGTGTCAGGAAGGGAATAGGGAGGAGGGGATGATAACCAGCTCCTATCAAAGGCCATTTCGCCTAGGGAGATTGTGAAGGGCTTGCTTTCTCACGGGATGGTCTCTGACAAAAGCTGATGCTGCAGACATTGGCAGGCACTGACTGCACAGGGATCTAGAACCTTCTAGAGTGTGGTTTTTCATGTCTGCAACTAACACAACTGTCCTTTCACTTTAAAAACAAAGAAGACTTGACTCTGGGATGATGGCTCAGCAGGTAAAGCGGTCACTGCTCCAGCATGGGGATCCCTAACACTCGGGTACAAACTAGGTGTGGCAGCTTTTCATCCCGTTTTTGATAGACAGAGGCAGGAGAATCCCAGGGACACACTGCTCAGCACTGTGCCAATTGGTGAGCGTCAGGTTGAGCAAGAGACCCTGTCTAAGCTTAACAAGACAAGAGGGCAGGGGAGCAATGAAAGGGGATATCCAACAATCCAATGTTAACAGTACTCCAGAAACTCACACACATGCATACACAACACACTACACTCACTCACACACACACACACACACACACACACACACACACACACTAATATTCCTTTGGCTGCTTGTAGAGAAATGATATCATGGGTTAAGGGTGGAGCCAAAACAGATGGTAAAACACTTATTAGTGATAGAAAGTCAGATTACATCCACCTGTTAAATTAATTACCTTATGTTATTTGTACAAAATGACAGGGTTCATTATGAAATTATACATGGGTGTGCTTTGGCAGCACACATCAAGGAAGTAAAGGTAGGAGCCACAGTGGGCTCCAGATAAAGGGGGTTCCTCACAGTGCTGGCCTTGCTGCCTGCTGCTAAGCAAGCAAGCGATGGAGGTGGGCATTGTGATGAGCTACAGGCCTCAGAATGCAAGAATTAGAAGCTTTTGTTGAATGCTGGGTTTTAAGAGCCTATCAGAGCTCTGGAAGAATCCCTCCTGACCAAGCACTAACTTTTCATTGGATTCTTAATTCTCATCATGTGTCTCCTCCAAGACCAATCTGGGACTTCCTAAAAGCTTTGCTGAAAAATAGCTGGCACAGTCAACTGCATGTTACTCACTGACTAATTAATTAATCACTAATTAATTACTCACTAATTAAGAAAATTCCCTACATCGCTTCTCGGCCTTCTGGCTAAGATCAAGTGAAGAAAATTCCCTACAAACTTGCCTACAGGTTATATAAAGTATATGATTTGTATAGGTAGAGAATACATATCTGGAGATATACATATACACAGATATGAATATGTGTGTATATCCATCTACAAATATTATCGCAATCAAAATTGTAAATCAAATGGGTTGGGGTATAGCCTAAAAAAATTTAGGAATGACTGAAAATTCAAATTAAAGTTCAGTGGAAACAGTAGACTATTTAGCATGCAACAAACCCTGTGTCTTAGTTAGGGTTCCTGTTGCTGAGACAAAATACCATGACCAAAGCTGGTGATGGTACACACCTTTCATCCAGCACATGGGAGGCAGAGGCAGGCAGATTTCTGAGTTTGAGGTCAGCTTTGTTTACAGAGGGAGTTCTGGGGCTGCTGGACCTACATGGAGAAACTGGTCTCTGTCTCCAAAAACAAACAAAACAACCCCAAACAAACCAAAGAACAAAAGCAAATAGGGAAGGAAAGGAAAGGGTTAATTCCATCTTTTGCTTCCACATCACTGTTCCTTGTTAAAGGAAGTAGGGGCAGGAACTCAGGGCAGGTACTGAAGCAGAGGCCAGTGAGAAGGGCTACTTACTGGATTCTTCTTCATGACTTGCTCGGCCTACTTATACATTCCAGGACCACCTGCCCAGAGATGCCCAAATGGGTAGGGCCTAACCCTAATAGTGACTAATTAAGAAAATGCCCTACAGTCTTGCCTACAGGTCAGTTTTGTAGAGGCATTTCTTAAAAATTATGGTTCACTCTTCCAGCTTGCGTCAAGTTCATATACTAAAAGAGATAGATGAATAAATAAATACATTTACCCAGGAAACCCTGGTTTCATCCCCAATACCACAAAATAGGAAAGTAGATAATGGTTGACAAATATAGATTATAGATGATAGTGGTGAATAATAGAAGACAGATGAGCAGATAGATTGATAGATAAATTATAGATAGATAGATAGATAGATAGATAGATAGATAGATAGATAGATAGATAGATAGAGAAGAAGATAGAAAATAATGATATAGGTGATAGGTAAAAGACAATAGAAGAGAGATGGATGACAGATATGATACTATCTATAGATGATTGGGAATAATAAGGTACATGACCAGCAGATGAAGAGGTAAGAAAAGAGAAGACAGAGCTAGGTAGATAACAAAGACAATAGATAAATAAAGTAGCCGAGCATGATCGTCTGATTCTTTTTTTTTTAATTAGGTATTTTCCTCAATTGCATTTCCAATGCTATCCAAAAAGTCCCCAATACACCCCCCTCCCCACTCCCCTCCCCACCCCTTGGCCCTGGCATTCCCCTGTACTGGGGCATATAAAGTTGGCAAGTCCAATGGGCCTCTCTTTCCAGTGATGGCCCACTAGGCCATCTTTTGATACAAATGCAGCTAGAGTCAAGAGCTCTGGGGTACTGGTTAGTTCATAATAATGTTCCACCTATGGGGTTGCAGTTCCCTTTAGCTCCTTGGGTACTTTCTCTAGCTCCTCCATTGGGGGCCCTGTGATCCATCCAATAGCTGACTGTGAGCATCCACTTCTGTGTTTGCTAGGCCCTGGCATTGTCTCACAAGAGACAGCTATATCTGGGTCCTTTCAGCAAAATCTTGCTAGTGTATGCAATGGTGTCAGCGTTTGGAAGCTGATTATGGGATGGATCCCTGGACATGGCAGTCTTTAGATGGTCCATCCTTTCTTCACAGCTCCAAACTTTATCTCTGTAACTCTTTCCACGGGTGTTTTGTTCCCAATTCCAAGAAGGAGCACAGTGTCCACACTTTGGTCTTCCTTCTTCTTGAGTTTCATGCGTTTAACAAATTGTATCTTATATCTTGGGTATCCTAAGTTTTTGGGCTAATATCCACTTATCAGTGAGTACATATTGTGTGAGTTCCTTTGTGAATATGTTACCTCACTCAGGATGATGACCTCCAGATCCATCCATTTGCCTAGGAATTTCATTAATTCATTCCTTTTAATAGCTGAGTAGTACTCCATTGTGTAAATGTACCACATTTTCTGTATTCATTCCTCTGTTGAGGGGCATCTGGGTTCTTTCCAGCTTCTGGCTATTATAAATAAGGCTGCTATGAACATAGTGGAGCATGTGTCCTTCTTACTAGTTGGAACATCTTCTGGATATATGCCCAGGGGAGGTATTGCTGGATACTCTGGTAGTATTATGTCCACTTTTCTGAGGAACCGCCAAACTGATTTCCAGAGTGGTTGTACCAGCTTGCAATCCCACCAACAATGAAGGAGTGTTCCTCTTTCTCCACATCCTCGTCAGCATCTGCTGTCACCTGAATTTTTGATCTTAGTCATTCTGACTGGTGTAAGGTGGAATCTCAGGGTTGTTTTGAGTTGCATTTCCCTGATGATTAAGGATGTTGAACATTTTTTCAGGTGCTTCTCTGCCATTCGGTATTCCTCAGGTGAGAATTCTTTTTTCAGTTCTGAGCCCCATTTTTTAACAGGGTTATTTGATTTTCTGGAGTCCACCTTCTTGAGTTCTTTATATATATTGGATATTAGTCCCCTATCTGATTTAGGATAAGTAAAGATCCTTTCCCAATCTGTTGGTGGTCTTTTTGTCTTATTGACGGTGTCTTTTGCCTTGCAGAAGCTTTGCAACTTTATGAGGTCCCATTTATTGATTCTCGATCTTATGGCACAAGCCTTTGCTGTTCTATTCAGGAATTTTTCCCCTGTACCCATATCTTCGAGGCTTTTCCCTACTTTCTCCTCTATAAGTTTCAGTGTCTCTGGTTTTATGTGGAGTTCCTTAATCCACTTAGATTTGACCTTGGTAAAGGAAATAGGAATGGATCAATTCGCATTCTTCTACATGATAACCGCCATTTGTGCCAGCACCATTTGTTGAAAATGCTGTCTTTTTTCCACTGGATGGTTTTTGCTCCCTTGTCAAAGATCAAGTGACCATAGGTATGTGGGTTGATCTCAGGGTCTTCAATTCTGTTCCATTGTTCTACTTGTCTGTCATTATACCAGTACCATGCAGTTTTTTTTTTTATCACAATTGCTCTGTAGTACAGCTTTAGGTCAGGCATGGTGATTCCACCAGAGGTTCTTTTATCCTTGAGAAGAGTTTTTGCTATCCTAGTTTTTTTTGTTGTTCCAGATGAATTTGCAGATTGCCCTTTCTAATTCGTTGAAGAATTGAGTTGGAATTTTGATGGGGATTACATTGAATCTGTAGATTGCTTTTGGTAAGATAGCCATTTTTACAATGTTGATCCTGCCAATCCATGAGCATGGGAGGTCTTTCCATCTTTTGAGATCTTCTTTAATTTCTTTCTTCAGGGACTTGAAGTTCTTATCATACAGATCATTCATTTCCTTAGTTAAGTCACGCCAAGGTATTTTATATTGTTTGTGACTATTGAGAAGGGTGTTGTTTCCCTACTTTCCTTCTCTGCCTGTTTATCCTTTGTGTACAGAAAGGCCATTGACTTGCTTGAGTTAATTTTATATCCAGCTACTTCACCGAAGCTATTTATCAGGCTTAGGAGTTCTCTGGTGGAATTTTTAGGATCACTTATGTATACTATCATATCATCTGCAAAAAGCGATATTTTGACTTCTTCTTTCTGATTTGTATCCCCTTGATCTCCTTTTGTTGTCTAATTGCTCTGGCTAGGACTTCAAGTACAATGTTGAATAGGTAGGGAGAGAGTGGGCAGCCTTGTCTAGTCCCTGATTTTAGTGGGATTGCTTCCAGCTTCTCACCATTTACTTTGATGTTGGCTACTGGTTTGTTGTATATTGCTTTTATCATGGTTAGGTATGGGCCTTGAATTCCTGATCTTTCCAAGACTTTTATCATGAATGGGTGTTGGATTTTATCAAATGCTTTATCAGCATCTAACGAGATGATCATGTGGTTTTTGTCTTTGAGTTTGTTTATATAATGGATTACATTGATGGATTTTCGTATATTGAACCATCCTTGCATCCCTGGGATGAAACCTACTTGGTCAGGATGGATGATTGTTTTGATGGGTTCTTGAATTCGGTTAGCAAGAACTTTATTGAGGTTTTTTGCATCAATATTTATAAGGGAAATTGGTCTGAAGTTCTCTATTTTTGTTGGGTCTTTATGTGGTTTAGGTATCAGAGTAATTGTGGCTTCATAGAATGAGTTGGGTAGAGTACCTTCTGATTCTATTTTGTGGAATAGTTTGTGAAGAACTGGGATTAGATCTTCTTTGAAGGTTTGATAGAACTCTGCACTAAACCCATCTGGTCCTGGGCTTTTTTTGGTTGGGAGACTATTAATGACTGCTTCTATTTCTTTAGGGGATATAGGGCTGTTTAGATCATTAACCTGATCTTGATCTAACTTTGGTACCTAGTATCTGTCTAGAAACTTGTCCATTTCATCCAGGTTCTCCAGTTTTGTTGAGTATAGCCTTTTGTAGAAGGATCTGATGGTGTTTTGGATTTCTTCAGGGTCTGTTGTTATGTCTCCCTTTTCATTTCTGATTTTGTTAATTAGAATACTTTCCCTATGCCCTCTAGTGAGTCTGGTTTATCTATCTTGTTGATTTTCTCAAAGAACCAGCTCCTCAATTGGTTGATTCTTTGAATTGTTCTTCTTGTTTCCACTTGGTTGATTTCACCCCTGAGTTTGATTATTTCTTGCCGTCTACTCGTCTTGGGTGAATTTGCTTCCTTTTGTTCTAGAACTTTTAGGTGTGTTGTCAAGCTGCTAATGTGTGCTCTCTCTAGTTTCTTTTTGGAGGCACTCAGAGCTATGAGTTTTCGTCTTAGAAATGCTTTCAATGTGTCCCATAAGTTTGGGTATGTTGTGGCTTCATTTTCATTAAACTCCAGAAAGTCCTTAATTTCTTTCTTTATTCCTTCCTTGACCAAGGTATCATTGAGAAGAGTGTTGTTTAGTTTCCACGTGTGTGTTGGCTTTCTATTATTTATTTTGTTATTGAAGATCAGTCTTAATCCATGGTGATCTGATAGGATGCATGGGACAATTTCAATATTTTTGTATATGTTGAGGCTTGTTTTGTGACCAATTATGTGGTCAATTTTCGAGAAGGTACCATGAGGTGCTGAGAAGAAGGTATATCCTTTTGTTTTAGGATAAAATGTTCTGTAGATGTCTGTCAGATCCATTTGTTTCATAACCTCTGTTAGTTTCACTGTGTCCCTGTTTAGATCTGTCCATTGGTGAAAGTGGTGTGTTGAAGTCTCCCACTATTATTGTGTGAGGTGCAATGTGTGCTTTGAGCTTTACTAAAGTATCTTTAATGAATGAGGCTGCCCTTGTATTTGGAGCATAGATATTCAGAATTGATAGTTCCTCTTGGAGGATTTTACCTTTGATGAGAATGAAGTGTCCTTCCTTGTCTTTTTTGATGACTTTGGGTTGGAAGTCAATCTCATCAGATATTATAATGGCTACCCCAGCTTGTTTCTTCCTACCATTTGCTTGAAAAATTGATTTCCAGCCTTTCATTCTGAGGTAGTGTCTATCTTTTTCTCTGAGATGAGTTTCCTGTAAGCAGCAAAATGTTGGGTCCTGTTTCTGTAGCCAGCCCGTTAGTCTATGTCTTTTTATTGAGGAGTTGAGACCATTGATATTAAGAGATATTAGGGAGAAGTAATTGTTGCTTCCTTTTATTTTTGTTGTTAGATTTGGTGTTCTGTTCTTGTGGCTGTCTTCTTTTAGGTTGAGGGATTACCTTCTTGCTTTTTCTATGACGTGGTTTCCATCCTTGTATTGGTTTTTTACTGTTATTATCCTTTGAAGGGCTGGATTTGTGGAAAGATAATGTGTGAATTTGGTTTTGTCGTGGAATACTTTGGTTTCTCCATCTATGGTAATTGAGAGTTTGGCTGGGTATAGTAGCCTGGGCTGGAAATTGTGTTCTCTTAGTTTCTGTATAACATCTGTCCAGGCCCTTCTGGCTTTCATAGTCTCTGGTGAAAAATCCGGTGTAATTCTGATAGGCTTGCCTTTATATGTTACTTGACCTTTTTCCGTTACTGCTTTTAGTATTCTATCTTTATTTAGTGCATTTGTTGTTCTGATTATTATGTGTCGGAAGGAATTTCTTTTCTGGTTCAGTCTATTTGGAGTTCTGTAAGCTTCTTGTATGTTCATGGGCATCTCTTTCTTTAGGTTTTGGAAGTTTTCTTCTATAATTTCGTTGAAGATATTTGCTGGTCCTTTGAGTTGAAAATCTTCATTCTTATCTACTCCTATTATCCGTAGGTTTGGTCTTCTCATTGTGTCCTGGATTTCCTGGATGTTTTGAGTTAGGACCTTTTTGGATTTTGTATTTTCTTTGATTGTCCTGCCGATGTTCTCTATGGAGTCTTCTTCACCTGAGATTCTCTCTTCCATCTCTTGTATTCTGTTGCTGATGCTCGCATCTATGGTTCCAGATTTCTTTCCTAGGGTTTCTATCTCCAGCGTTGCCTCAGTTTGGGTTTTCTTCATTGTCTCTACTTTCCTTTTTAGGTCTTGGATGGTTTTATTCAATTCCATCACCTGTTTGGTCTGGTTTTCCTGCAATTCTTTAAGGGATTTTTGTGCTTCCTCTTTAATGTCTTCTACCTGTTTAGCAGTGTTCTCCTGTATTTCTTTAAGTGTGTTATTAAAGTCCTTCTTGATGTCCTCTACCATCATCATGAGATATGCTTTTAGATCCGGGTCTAGCTTCTCCGGTGTGTTGGGGTGCCCTGGACTGGGCGACGTGGGAGTGCTGGGTTCTGATGATGGTGAGTGGTCTTGGTTTCTGTTAGTAAGATTATTACGTTTACCTTTCGCCATCTGGTAATCTCTGGGGTTAGTTGTTATCGTTGTCACTGTTTAAAGATTGGAGCAGACGCTGTGTTCCACTCACCAGAAGTCTTAAGATCCTGTGGCGGGTGTTGTGGGTAGCTGGCGGGTGTCAGCTGACCCTGCGCTCTAGCTACCCCAGTGCTGGTCAGACCGGAAGAGGCTTGTGGCCCTTCTCAGGCCAGTTTTCTGCCTCCCCAACCAAAGCAGTCTCAGGTCCCGTGCGATTGGACTGGAGCAGAAGCTGTGTTCCACTCACCAGAATTCTCAAGATCTTGTGGCGGGTGTCGTGGGTAGCTGGCGGGTGTCAGCCGACCCCGCGCCCCAGCCACCCCAGTGCTGGTTAGACAGGAAGAGGCCTGTGGCCCCACTCAGGCCGGCATTCTGCTTCCCTAACTCGATAGTCTGATTCTTTAACCACAGTACTCAGGGGCCTGAGTCAATAGGATGTTTGTGAGTTCAAAGCAGCCTGATCTAAATACTGAGTGCTAGGATAGGTAGGGCTATTCAGAGAAAGCTTGTCTTGAAAAACTAAAAATAAAAGAAAACCAAAATGCAAATGAAATAGATGACAGGTCTAGATCATAGAAGAAGATATCACAGAGATTGATTGTCATACAGGAGATCTGTAGTTAATAGAGACAGATACTAGAAGATAAGATTAGCTGGAGAAGTAGATTAAGATAGAACAAATATAAGGGAAGGTCTGGTAAGGGAGCATGGGAATTGTTAGACCACAGAATGAGAGGACAGCCTAGTTGGAACTGGGCAAGCTTTCCACATTTCTCCTTTCATAAGGACAGCAGTCATATTAGTTACTTCCTATTGCTGAGAAAAAAAAACCACCATGACCAGTAGTCCAGAGCTCATGTCTATCTTTTTTCTTCATTTTTCCACAATAGTTTTCTTTTTTTTTTTTTTAAAGAAAATATTCTTTTCATTCCAGTGCAATGGTATTTCACCTGCATGAATTTCTGTGTTAGGCTGTCTGATCTCCTCGATCTAGAGTTACATAGAGTTGTGAACTGCCATGTGGGTGCTCAGTTCGGGATTCATTCCATCAACATCAGCCCCACGTTATTTCAGAAGTATTATCCAAGAATGGGCTATAAACTCCAACACACAGAATAGTCCAGCAAAACCTCCCCTCTCCACCTGTTCAGAATGCTGTGTCTTTTCTCATGGCCAGCCTAGGCCTCTCCACTCCTGGGTTGCCATAGGTACAGTCCTCAGTATCTTTTCTCACCTACTGGGGCTATGGTTGCAATGACCATGGTCCAAGCCATGATGATATCTTTGGATGTGATCCCTTGCCAGAGCTGCCATGCTGCTGAATTAAAATTCCTCTCCACATGTGTGCTAGGCTTTGAACTGAAGTCATGCTTGCCCAATAAGTACACTTGCCCTGACCTCATTTTCGAAATCTAGATTCTGGGAGGCCTTATTTAGACCTTTAAAATTAGTCTTCAGGAGAAGAGCTCAGGTAGTTTGTATGCTTAATAGGATTTCCAGGATTTTCCATCAAACAAAATTCAGAAGCTTTATGTGGCAGTTAGGTGGAGAAACTCAAAGCCAGAGTGTTGGGAATTTCTTTTTGAGTGTAGGGAGGCAAGGGGGTCATTCTTGGAGGTAAGTGAGCAGTGAGCCCATTCCAGAGCCCACAATCCAGCAAACCTCTGAGGATCCGTCTACAAAATAATGACTCGAGAATAAACATGGCCAAAAAGTAGGGAAAAACACTTGCCACAAAGCCTGGTGACCTAAGTTCAGTTCTCAGAACCAACATGGTAGAAGAGAGAACCAAGTCCTGCAGAGTACCCTCTGATTTCCACATTATTGTACGCTCACACAAATATAATGAGAAATATTTTTAAGACCAAAAGCGTTCCCAGTGGAGCTGAAAGTGTCTAATATCCATGCTTGGATCACTCCTTTGCTCTCCTGGTATGTGTTTGAGGCAGAGGGATTTGCTTGTAGGATTCTGAACTACCTGTAAGTGGAAGAAATGCCCAAATCACAGAGGCCACCTAGTCCCTACAGACTGTTTTCTCAGTGCAGTGGAATTCCTAGTGTCTGATGCCCTGTGGGGGGCTTTCTTTGCAAAAAGCTTATAGATTGTTTTCTTGAGGCTTTTTGATTTGCTTGGAAAACTAACTCTAGCAGCCTGAGGGTTGGGCATAATCCCCCCAGACAGCAGTGGGGAGCCAGGCACTTTGCCCCCAAACTTTCCCTTTTATGTTAGTGCTTAAAAAACAGGGTTGCATTCTGGTTCTGTTTGTTCCAGTACTCCTCTCCTCTCTCTGCTGACCTCTCCCACTCAGCTTGGGCTTCACAGCCAATGCTGATCTCACTGGCTGACTCTGCATTGCATTTTGGTGAGTCCCACATACTAATGCCAAGAAGTGAACGCAGAAGCAACTAGCTCCTGTCCTGGTCAAAGTTTCATAGGGGCTCCCAGCCTCCCCAGGGTCATGCCCTGAACCCTCCCCTGGGTAGAACCCCTGAGTGTGTCAAAGAAGGCCCCTGCATGGGCCAGACCTGTAGAAATGTCTGGTTAGGCAGGCTCTCTGGGTCCCTCTGAGTAATTAGCTGGAGATGGGAGCCCAGCAAGGCCAAGACCAAGGGATTTGACAGCATGGTTGCCAGCTGATCAATGTGGTCCTTGCCCCTTGTTCCAAAAAAGATGACACAGTGATCCAGCCTGAAGCTTTTAGGAACAAGCAGCATCCCTGGAAGATGCTGCTCACTACTGTGAACCAGGAAGAGCACTGATGGCAAGCCAGGAGTAACCTCCATCTTCATGTCTCAGGGGACTCATAGCCCATATAAGCAGGCTTCTCCCTTGTCTGAAGTCTGATCCTACAGATACTGTCCTGGATAGTTTTATGTCAACTTAACACAAGCTAGAGTCATCTGAGAGGAGAAATCTAGATTTAGAAAAATGTTTCCATAAGATCCAGCTGTGGGCTGGTGAGATGGCTCAGTGGGTAAGAGCACCCGACTGCTCTTCCAAAGGTCCAGAGTTCAAATCCCAGCAACCACATGGTGGCTAACAACCATCCGTAACAAGATCTGACTCCCTCTTCTGGAGTGTCTGAAGACAGCTACAGTGTACTTACATATAATAAATAAATAAATCTTTAAAAAAAAACAGTTATATATCTTCCTTTAAAAAAAAGATCCATCTGTAAGGTATTTTCTTAATAAAGAAATTAAGGCAATTTCATAATTTAGATGTGGGAGGGCCCAGCCAATTGAGGGTGCTGTCATCTCTGGGCTGGTGGTCCTGGGTTCTATAAGAAAGCAGGCTGAGCAAGCCAGAAGGAGCAAACCAATAACTAGCACTCTCTCCTTCATGACCTCTGCATCAGCTCCTGACTCCAGGTTTCTGCCCTGCTCAAGTTCCTGTTCTGACTTCCTTTGATGATGAACTGTGAGGTGGAAGCCTAAGCCAAATAAGCCCTTTTCTCCCCCAAGATGCTTTGATCATGCTGTTTCTGCACGGTAATGGTACCCCTGACTTCAACAGGTCCCTTGTCAGATTAAATATGTGGGGCAGTAAAACATGCTCACTTTCACGGAGGACCGAGTTGTTGCGAACCCACAGGGAGTGGATGCTTCTCTTGCCCACTGTTCCCTGTCTTTGTTCTTCTCCCTCTAGTTATCTAAGCAGATGCTTCAGCACCACATTCCGGGCTCTTCCTCTTCAACTAATGACAATCAGTTGGTAACGAATCCACGTGTCATTGGATTGGATATTTCAGTTTATTATCCACGGGCACTGTGGTCCTGAGCCCTCATTTCCCACTGTGCCCTTATCCATTTAGGTCTCTCCTCATCTGCAAGTGTTATTTTATAATAAATCTTCCCATCTCTGGGTTAATCAACTTTCCAATCACCCTGTTTACTGAGTGCCAGACTCTTTCCCATAGTGATCCTTCTAAAAAGCAAATGTAGTTTTAAGTGGCTCAGTATCATCCAGGGTCTCCCTACAGTCTACGAATAAACCCCAAATTCTTCAATATGCTCTAAGCGATCCTTCATGGCCCAGAATGCCTGACTGTGCTGCCTCACTTCTCCTCCAACCTTTCTTGAACTCAGAGATTGAACCATAGTCTATTGACTCAGGCATTTCCTCATTCAGTTCCTGCTTTCTTTTTTTAAAGGTGTATCTATTGTATGTATGTATGTATTGTATTGTATGTATGAAAGCCCACCCCTATGCTATGCTTGCACCACCAAAGCTATACCTCCTGAACTTCCTCTGACAGCACCACCAACTGGAGATTTGCTGTTTAAATCCCTGACCCTTTAGGGCAGTGGTTCTCAACCCGTGGGTGGCGATCCCTTGTGGGGAGTCACATGACCTTTTCATATGGATCACATATAAGATATTTATATTATGATTCACCACAGTAGCAAAATTACAATTATGAATTACCAGTGAAATACTTTTATGGTTGGGGGTCCCCACAACATGAGGAACTGTATTAAAGGGTCACAGTATCAGGATGGTTGAGAAGCACTGTTGCTCTAGGGGATATTTCTAATTCAAACCACTATAGAAAGGAGGTGTGGCCTGTGTTCTGTCATACTTCACCATTTTAACTATCTGAGAAATAGGCTCTCCACCCACACATTATAAACAAGAGTCAGCTGGCTCTGTGAGCTAACATCACTTCAAAGTGGTGCTCGCCCATCTGCAAGCACAGGAGCTTCCCTGCTGTCTGGTTGTCCTTCTGTGAATGTTCTATATAAGCCAGACTCTAAGGATCAGGGTCCATATGGAGGTGGTATAACCTAAGCTAAAGGAATATTTCTTTTTAGGTTTCAAACTAAGCTGGCTGCACAGTGCACAGTGCACCTTCCTTGGCAAGGGAATAAAAACAAGCTGCCTAAATCAGATGGGAGAAGAGACAGCCGTATTTGGTCTGTCCATGGGAGGAACATGCCAGAAGCCTACCTGCTCTTGGAGATAACACTTCAGAGTCCTCCTTACCATCTTGATAACTACCAAGAAGAAGGATAGTGATACCAAAATGTTACATCTCCCAGAGAAAAACCCAGGAGTAGGCCTGGCCTTGCAGGCTGGCCACCTCCACCAGCCCCCCTCTTCCTAGCTTGAGCATTAAAGTTTTCTCTGTGGAAGCTGGAAGGTCAGTCAGTCCCAATGAGACTATTCAGAGTTGCCTGCCTGAGCTAACTAAAATAGAATGTGATCTCAAATAGGTCTCAGCAACCAGCTTGCTCCATTGTCATAGTCACAAGGTGAAGATGTCCAAGGTTGCTCTGCAAAAAAGGAACCAACACAGGGCTCTGACCATATAAGGGGGGTATTTGTTTCATCTCCTGATGTTAAAGTTCTTTGTATAAACTGCTCTGATCACAGATGATTTAACAAAAGCCACATAGGAGAGTAACAAGAGCCAAGGGCACTGAGGTCCCTGTACCGCCCACAGGAGAGACTTTGGGGGTCTAAGTGAGTTTGGGAAGTTTCCACAGACTCGGCAGATCCCAGACTTGGGTTCCCAGAAGGGTCTGGGCCAGGGACAGTCCAGCCAGAAAGACAGAATTAAAACATGGCAAGGTCTTTGCCAAGGGCACGCTAATAGCTCCCACCTATCACCCAGGGAAGGCAATGTCTGGGAAGAGATAATTGACTTTTCATGGAACAGATGAAGTTTTACATGCCATGCTTCCTGAGTGACAGCTTTGCCTTGGGACAGCAGCAGCATGCAGTAGAGAAAGCATGTCCAAACTCTCACCCTATCCTCAGGCCTGGGTTTAAATTAGACCTGCAAGATTATTTCCATCACTTAGACCCCAAACTCCATCTGTCTTTGTAGTCATCCCAGAAAATGGAATGGTCCCCACATTCCAGTCCACAAATTGCTATTACTTTTATTTTCAGGTTTTTGTAAAAATATGCTTACACATTTTGTAGCTTTTTTATTGCTACCTTAGTAACAGATATGCAAATGGTATGCAATGAGTGATAAGATTTTATCTGGTTTACCTGTAGGTAGACAAAATGGGGGTGGGCACTAATATGCCCTCTGAAGTTCAGAAAGGCAAAGTGGCACACTCATTGTCGCAGAGCAAAGCTGGGCTTGACTTAATCCTTCAGTTCTCAAGCTCTGCCTAGACACTGTGCCCCAATTCAGCCCACAGGTAAGAAATGCCTCCATACCTGATGCTCAAGGGTCATGTGACAAAGCAACCTGCGCATTATCCTCAATGTTTTTCATGAGCCTCTCCTGTAATGACACTGCTGATCACAGAGTCTATGATTAAGTTTTCCCCAAGCAGACACATGGAAACACCTGTCTTCCTTAGTGGGTCTCTCCTGTCTTTTCCCGAGCTTGGGAGGCACCAGACAACTCTGCCTGTCCTTCCTGTCACCTTCCAGCCTCACAGCTGGGCTCTCAGAGTCACCCAAAGGGACATTTATATCTCTGTTCAGACTTCTGGAACTCCTGAAGCTGGTTCAACCAGTCTGATTTTTCTAACAATACAGGTTTTGCCTCTGTGTTGCTGTAAGCACCTTATTTGTATAAGGACTTCACACAGTGTTTTATACATAATCAGCAGTTAACAACTGAGGATTAGAGGGTGTTCCTAGAAAGGATCATACTTGGAATAGGGACACAACACAGGAACACACACATAGGAGCACCGAGGAGATGCTCTGGGTGACAGAACACATATGAGGATGTCCCTTTAGGCTCCAACACCTCCCAGGGGTGTCCTCTTCCTACCAGTTCATACTGCTCAGCATTCCACATACTGTCTAAAATCCCTCTGTATTACTCAGGGCTCTTTCTGTTCTGAGAGATCAAAGTCCTATTCTAAGGGACTTAATTACAGAAACATATGTTGATTGGCTTTCATGCCTACCTGCCCACTAAGAAGTGCTGACAGGGGAGTCACAGAGAGGCTACCACATGCCTGGCTTCCTGAGGCAAGACCTAGGAGTTGCACTCAGTTATGGGGGAATGAAGAAGGAGAATAATAATAGGATGTGTGGCACTAATTGTTCTGAATTCTGGCTTTGATGCCATCACCACACATGGGCATGCAGGGCAGCCTACTGCTGTCTCTCTGGGTGGCCCCCCAGTGGATGTTAAGGACTTTCTATAGGACTTCCCTAGTTAGGGTAAGTAGAGAGGGAAACACTCCCAAGAAGGAGAGATGGTAAAGCGGTCAAGAATGCCCACCCAGAGCAAGTCATTTACAAGAAACTCCTCCTCCATGTGGATATCATTTCCTTCCTGTTAAGGAATCAAGGAGAGAGCTTCAGGACCAGGGCTGCCCTGGATAACTTACACTTGGGGCCAGAAATCAGAGAGCTGCTTTCTCCTCCTTCACTGTGATTTGTTGTGGCTTCCACTTTGTCAACATGGGATTTCCCCCATTCAGAGGCTGATACAAACCAGCCGAATTTCCTGGAAACCCCATGGAAGCCCAGGACAAGTTGATGAAACCAAGCATGACAGCCATTAGTCTGTGCTTGGCATGGAGTACTGTGGTTCACAGCTGATGGGTTCCTGTTGGCTGTGTGTGTAGGAGGGGCACATTTACCATCACTGTACATTCAGGCAGTTTTCATCACAACAGATCAGGATGTGCTGTAGGCCCATAGAAACCTTGGCTGCTTCCTCTGCTTCTCCACCCAACCACTGCACACAGAGGGCTCGAAGCCTGAGTGAAGACACTGCATCTTGCTGCCTGGTTGTCCCCACAGAGACATCCTCTATGTGACCCTGGCAAGTCTCTAACTCTTTCTGAGCCCTGGTTCTTTCTTTGGGAGGCTAGGAAACTTGGTTGTACAACACACAGAACTGCGTTGTACATATACTAAATGTTCCATAAGGGGACTCAGGAATATCTATTATACTGCTACAGAAAGTGATTTGCCTAGAAGCACAGCAGACTGTAGACACAGCATCTTTTCTAAACAGCCCTGGGGGAGCTGTTTCCCTTTGCCACCAGGGCCAGGCTCTTTACCCCACCCCCAACCCCCACTCTGGGCCCAGGACCAGGACACAGATCCTCATGGGGAAGGTCAACTGGGAGCTTTGGGTGTGTTTCCCCTCATTGGCCTAAATTAGATGGGCTGATGGCTGTTTTGGGGAAAAAACAGCTGCATTCTTCATGTGTTTTTCCCATCAAAACATGTCTGTTTCGTTCCCTTTTAAAGGGCACCCATGAGGCATTTAACAGAAACAAAGACGTCTCAGTCTGCCACTTTCCAGGTAATTCACCTTTAACAGTGTATGTGCATAGAATCTTTTAAGATCTGAAAACAAGCCCCAGAGATTCCCACAGGCACCTGAAAGCAGGGGCTGTTCTGACAGGCCATTACAGAGGTGACATCAGAATTCTAAGCATCCTTTACTCACAGATGTTGTCTGGCAGGGAAGCAGTCATAGGATTGTTCTGTCAGGGAAGAAAGACAGACACAATGTGTTTCCCCAGGCTAGCTTGCTGGGTAAGACAAAATGTGTTAAGCCGGGCAGTGGTGGCACATGCCTTTAATTCCAGCACTTGGGAGGCAGAAGCAGAGGTAGGCTGATTTCTGAGTTCGAGGCCAGCCTGGTCTGCAAAGTGAGTTCCAGGACAGCCAGGGCTATACAGAGAAACCCTGTCTCGAAAAAAACCAAAACAAACAAACAAACAAACAAACAAAAATGACATAGTGTGTTTCCCCAGGCTAGCTCACTGTTGGAGCATCATGCTCTCAGGATAGTATACACTCTTTTGGGAGACAACTCTCCACTCAGTCCCCAGGATTAATAAAGATACCTAAGGCAGATGGGATGAGAGGAGATAGAATAAACTCCAGACTGTTCCCTGGGCCTCTGATACCTTCACCCTATGTATCTCAAGCATGCTTCCAGTTGAGGGTTCCCTGGACACCCGTACCACACGCCACTTTATTAGCTGGGAGAGCCCAGAGGTCAAGAGCACAAGTTGGATGCCGGCTTTCCTCCCTGGCCTTGTGATCAGACCCTGTTTCAGGGTTTCATGAAAAGCACGGTCCCTTATCTGATACAGAAGACGCCCAGAACAGAGGTTACATGCTGTTCTCAAGAGCATGTTGTCCTGACTGCCTCTACCACCACCACCAGCAACAACAACAACACCGGCAATACCACGAAAACCACCACCACCACCCAATTTCTTCCTCTGTTCTCAGCAATTGGAACTCATTCTCTGCTCCCTAAGATCATGTGTATGCTGGTTACCTTATGTCAACTTGACACAAGGTAGAGTCATCTCGGGGATGGGGTCATACCTCCATTGAGAAAATGCCTCCATCTGTAAGGCAGTTTCTTAATTAATGATTGATAGAGAAGGGCCCAGCCCATGTGAGTGGTAACTTTCCCGGAGCTGGTGGTTTTGGGAGCTATAAGAAAGCAGGCTGAGCAAGCCATGAGAAGCAAGCAAGAAAGCAGCATTCTTTCATGGCTGCTGCATCAGGCCCTGCCTCCAAGGTCCAGCTCGGTTTGAGTTCCTGTCCTGACTTCCTCTGATGATGAACTAACTACATGTGCAAGTGTAAGCCAAACACACCCTTTCCTCCCCAAGTTGCTTTTAGTCATGGTGTCCTAACCAGGACAATGTGTGATCTCATCTCCCTAAAACCATCAGGACAATAACACAAGCGTCTGTGCACGGCTTACTGCACCTTCCATTCTCTGACCCACTTGCTCATTCTTTCACTTACTTAACACATTTGTTCACAACACTGCAGAGCATGGTGAGGCCATTGCCTTCCAGACACTGTGTCCATCCAAGGCAACAGAGCTATGAAATGTCCCTATCTCTGCCTCTTAGAGCTGAGGTGACACATTCTAAAGGACAAACTGTTATCAGTAGTATGGTAGATGGAGGGAGCAGGGCAGTAACCAGCAAAAGTGACCTGGATGGAGGCTGAGCCAGGATCCCAGGAATCTCCTGGAGAGTGCCCTGAAGTTCTGGGGATGCCCATTGACGCCCTCAGTCTTCCATACCTCATCCAAGGACTAAAGAACTATAATCTGTGCTCTCTATTTGGCACAAGCATCTTCCCTATAGAATCTTGCTGGCTCTTCCAGCCTCCCTGGCCTTTGCCCCCTCATCCTCACCATGGACCATGCCCTCTGAAGTTCACCCAGCCTACTATGGAATCTTTCATTGCTTCCTTCCTTATGTTTTCCTTGGTCCCTTGTCTGTCTCCACCAGACTGTGAAATCCCTGGGGGAAGGGACTGTCTCACTGGTATCTGGATCCTGGGAGCTATACAGCCATTGTAAGGAGAGTTCTGTTCTCAGGAATTACTGGCCCAATGGCTAAGTGGTCTGGGGGCAACAAGATTATTCACTGCAGGTTACCCAGTTTGTTCTGGCTAAATCTAATCTTAAAGAGCAAATAATCCAGCCGTGGACTCAGTTTTTGTTAATGTCCCTGGATCCCTCTTGAGAAAAGCAGTTTGTTGGGGATTTGTTGTTAGGCAAACCAGCCTAGACACAAATATCTCAATGAACAAGTCCTGATGAGAAAGGGACTCCTGGAATCACCTCTATTTGAAGATATAGCTGTTGTCCATCCTAGTATGGTGGATTGAAGGAGAATGGCTCCTATAGTCTCATATATTTAAATACTGGGGCTCCAGTTGATGGAACTGCTTGTGAAGGATTAGGAGGTGTGGATTTGTTGGATGAGGTGTGTTATGGGGGTGGGCTTTAAGCTTCAAAAGACTCCTGCCATTCCCAGTGTTTCTTCTCTGCCTCTTACTTGCAAAATCAAGATGTGATCTTCCAGCAGCTGCCTCAGTGTCCTGTTGCCATCCCTTTGCTCTACCAGCATAGCTTCTAACCCTAAGCACAGTAAGAGAAAGGTAACTAAGGCCCTTTAACAGCCAGCAGTGACATGGCTGCCAGGCCCAGTGACTTGCACCTGCAGACTCAACACTTGGGAAACTGAAAGCAGAAACATTGTCACAAGTTCAAGGCCAGCCTAGGCTACATGAGGAAGTCCACACTAGCCTAGCCTGGCTGCAGAGTGTGACTGTCTCAAGCAAAAAGAAAAAGATGAAGCCTGGAGAATCTATTGGTATTGATGAGACACTGCACAAATTCTGGGGCCTGTCTGCTTTCATCTCTCCAGAGTAGGAGAGCCCAGGGAAAGGATAAAATCTAAAATTAACCAAAGATCCTAGGAATCCCTGCCCACCACATATTCCTGTGCTCTAGAGCAAAACACTTCACATCCTGGCATTTCCCCAGTCTAGGGTATGCTTGTTATGCCAACTACACGGGAGGCTGATGCAGGAGGATTGCAAGTTTAAGGCCTGTCTAGGCAACATAGTGAGCCTTATTTGTCTTATTTATCTCAAGATAAATAAAAATGAGCACGAGGGTATAGCTCAGGGGTACAGTTCTTGCATAGTGCACATGAGGCCATGCTTTCATTTCCTGATATCACAAAAGACAAAAAGTGCTTTGATTTCAATTTCCTTTTCTGTAGAATGGATCCAGAGTCCTGTGAAGTAAGAGAAAACATCCATGCAAAGTGTATGTAATGACAACAGCTTGCTGTTCCCTTGGGCTGCTGTGGCAGACAGGCCCTTGTTCCTCTAGCAAATGGCTTGTTCTCCAGGCTACTGTCACTCAGCTCTTGAGAGCCAAGCATGGTACTCACCAAGGGCCTCTGCTCACACTGAGCCACTTTATATCCTCCTGCTTGTGACTCTAAGTCCATGATTTTATTATGCATTTGTAGGCAGTAAATCCGTGGTGTAAATAGAGTTATATAGAAGCAGCAACTTCATCTTAGAGCTGTTGTTCTCAATGCTGCGACCTTTTGATGCAGCTCCTCATTGTGGTGACCCTCACCTACAATCAAATTACTTTGTTGCTTCTTCATAACTGTGATTTTGCTATGTTATGAATCTTTTTGTTTGTTTGTTTGTTTGTTTGTGTTTTTTGAGACAGGGTTTCTTTGTATAGCCCTGGCTGTCCTGGAACTAATTTTGTAGACCAGGCTGGCCTGGAACTCAGAAATCTGCCTGCCTCTGCCTCCCGAGTGCTGGGATTAAAGGAGTGCACCACCACACCTGCCTTATGTTATGAATCTTGATGCAAGTATCTGATATGCAGGATATCTGATTGGGAGTTATGACCCACAGTTTGAGAACCACTGGCTTAGATGAAAGAATGTGCACAGCTGCCTTTGAGCACTGATCATCCCAGCCACCTCTACATTCATCTCTCCAGCCATCTCTCCATACATCTCTCCATCCATCTCCCCAGCAACCTCTCCAGCCATCTCTCCATCCACTTCTACAGCCATCTCTGCCTGTTCTTAGACATTTATTTTAACTGTAAATGTACATTTACTCATCTGGTCAGTGTATTACCATGGCAATAGCAAAGTAACTAAGGCACTGTCTTCTTTCCACAATCAGTCATGGCCCTGGTTCCCCATTTGACACTCCAGAGAGCTCACAGGGAGGAACACTTCCCTTTTGTCCCTGCAAGGGATTCTCCTATGCTGACAACATTCAGATGACTCAATGAGAGTGTACTTTTGAAGTGAAAGTTAATGTTGAAGAACAGGTAGAGAGGACTGGAGCTATAGCTTAGTAGTGAGGAGACATTTTTTTTCTACTCTTGTAGAGGAACGAGGTTCAGTTCCCACATCTATATGGTAGCTCACAACTGTTTGCCATTCCAGCTTCGATGAGCAGATGTGCTCTTCTGGCCTCCACAGGCACCAAGCACACCCATGGTGCACATACATACATGCAGGCAAAACACAGAGACACATAAAGGATTTTTTTTTCCTTTAAAAGACATAGAAGAAAAGAAAATTAGCAGCTTTCAGTCTCACATTTTTGCCTCTGTCTTCCAATGAGGAAACAGACTAGGGAACAAAGCGTGGCTCCACCAGTATCCAGATGCTAACTAGATGCTAACTAGCTGTCATGGCTGGCCTAATGCAGTGGATGCACTTGGCTACTGATGAGTCATATGTCTCTTGGGGCATCTGCATGGCTGCAGCTTGGAAGCCCATCCTCTCCAATGATGAATTATGAGCTCCAAGATGGATCTAGGTCCTATTTATCCATGGCAGGTTTTTAATTAGTTTCCATTTTTGAAAAATGTTCATAGCAGCTTGGGTCATTATCATGACATGATTTTTGAGAGAACTTCCTTTCTAAAAAGAAGACTTGTCAAAGGAAAGTATCTGTAAAGATGGTTCTGGATGTTGTCAGCATAGGAGAGTCCTTTGTGGGGATGAAAAGGAAGTGGTCTTCAACTGGAGTGTCAAATGACAGAAAGGTGTCATGACCTAAGAAGACAATGTCTTAGTTATGTTTTCATTTCTGTGATAAAACATGGAACAAAAACAACTTAGGGAGGAAAGGGTTCATCCAGTCTACAGTTTATTCTCCATCTTGAAGGCCAGTCAGGGCAAGAACTCAAGGCAGGAACTTGGGGGAAGAACTGAAGTGCAGACCATGGAGGAATGATGCTTACTGGCTTTCTCCCTTTGGTGGTAGTTTGCCTTCTTATACACCCCAGGACCCTCTGTCTAGGGATGGAACTGTGGGGCCTTCCAATCAATCACCAATCAAGAAAATGCCCCCACAGACTTGCCACAGTTAATCTGATGGGGGCATCATCTCAACTGAGGTGCGGCTTCCCAGATAACTCTAGCTTATGTCAATCAGAACATTTGGCCCCTGTCAACTTGATATACCAACACAAGTATTAAGCCGGAACTCTTCATTCCTTTTTTATCCTCAATATTTCATATATTAATGTCAATATTACAGCATGAATAACTTTAAAAGTCCAGCCATCTTTACATTTTCCAAGACTTTTAGTCCAAAGTCTTTTTAAAAGTACAGAATTTGTAAAAAGTTCAACGTCTTTAAACTGTGGACTCCTGTGAAATAAAAAAAAAATTTTTTTTTCTCATTTCATGAGGAAAGACCCAGGGTGTAGCCATAGTCGGAACAAAGCAAAGCTAAACTCCAGCCATGCAAATGACTCAGTCCCCACAGCCTGGCACTCATGATCTTCTGGGCTCCAGAGATTCTATGTAACTCCACTTCACAGGTTCTGACATTTAAAACACACAAATTCAACTCAACTCACAGACTCAGACAAGCTCCACTCTATAGCTTCTGCACTCACGGGCACTGGCCTCACCATCCTGACATCTGCATCTGCTGGGGGCTCCAAAATCTGCACCTTCACATAGCCTTCTGGTCAGTCTTCAGGGACCCTCACCCTGACATATAGTGCCAAGCCTCAGACTCCCTCCAAGGCTCCTTCAGTCTTTGGGTTCCCACCACAGCTGAGGCTGCACTTTCACAGATGACCTCTGCTGGCATCTCAGAGTGCCAAACTTCAGCTGTTTCCATGACCCCACAGTGTCTTCAAAACTAGTTAGATGTGAGAGACTCTGAATCATTACTGAGTTTGGCTACCAGCATGGCCTCTGGGCTTGGCTCCCTCTGAACAACCACTTTAGTGTGCTTACTTTAAGGAAATACTCCCAAACCTCACCTCAACGATGATGGTCTCTTCTTAATCACCACTAATTTCCCAGTTCCAGCTACTTTTCATCAGTTCTCTATTATCCCAGTAAAGCAAAGGTTTCAGTTTAGTGGTCCTGGTTTCTTATTCATCATACCAGATTTTTCACCTCCAATGGACAAGTCCCACAGATTCATAAATCAAATATATCATACAAACTACCCTGATAGAATCTTCAAGGGATTCTCAAATATCCCTCTGAAACCCCACAAGCCAGGCCTCCATTGTTTGCATTGCTCTCAATATTCCCTTCCAAACTCCCACAGGACAGCTCACTAAGTCCCTACTACCCGATGGCTCTATAAAAATACATTTTATACATTTATTATTAGTGCAAGATGTGTAACAGAATCCCTGTCTGCTGTGTTTGTTTTTGTTTACTTGACATAAGCTAGAGTCTTCTTGAGAAGGGGGAACTTGAATTGAAAAAAAATGCCTCTATCAGACTGCCTATAAGCAAGATCATCGAGAATGTTCTTGATTTCCATTGATGTGATGCTGTGGGATATAAAAAAGCAAACTGAGCAACCCAGGGGGAGAAAGCCAGGAAGCAGTCCACAAACCCCCAGGTTCCTGCCTTGGGTTGGTGGTCTGACTTCCCTTCCAGATGGCCCATAAACTGTAAGCTGAAATAAACACTCTGTCCTCACACTGTTTTTGGTCAGTGTTTTATCACACTAACAGAAAAGTAACTAAGATAGAAACTGAAATTGGTACCAGAAGTAGGTAGTGTTAAGAGCTGGCCCTGTGTTTTGGGAAGGATTGTGGAAGGAGTTTGAAACACTGGGATAGAAAAACTACTGGATACTTAATGGGGCTAACTGAGATGTTATGTGGGGCCTGTTATGTGAGGTAGAGAATGGTCCTGGGACCATTCACTGATTGAGCTTGGATAACATGTACTGCTGCTTCTTATGGCTTTCACACCAGAACTCTGAGGCTGGGTCTCCTCTCCCTGCGTAATGTTTCTGTTTTGCCTTAAGAAAATAAATGGCCCTGTAGAGCCTGTGAGACTGCCCAGAGATAAAGATACTTGCTGCACAGACCTGACACCCAAGTTCCATCTCAGAACTCACATGGTAGAAGGAGGGAACCTACTCCTGAAAGTTGTCCTCTTACTTCAATGTACCATAGTACATGCATACACACATGTGCACATGCATGCACAAAGAAACAAACACACAAATAGTAATAAAACAAATTTTTAAATGGCTTTAAAAATTGAGAGGTATGGAAAGGATGCTCATTTGAAACAGTTTTTTTTTTTTTTTTTCTGAGACAGGTTTCTCTTCCCAAGACAGGCTTCTCTGTGTAGCCTGGCAGTCCTGGAGCTCACTGTGAAGTCCAAGCTGGCTTCAAACTCACAAATCCACCTGCCTCCTTCTCCCAAGTGCTGTTATTAAAGGCATGTGCCACCAGTGCCGGCTCATTTGATAATAATATAAACATTCACATGTTTTAAATTCAATTCTTGGGCCATGTATCACGGCACGTGATTTTAATCCCAGTACTTGAGAAGCAGAGAGAGGCAGATCTCTGTGAGTTCCAGGCCAGCCTGGCCTACATAGTAAGTTCCAGGCTAGTCAAGGTTATATAGAGAGAACCTGTCTTAGAAAGAAATAAAATCAATTATTGAAAGGGAGACAGGATGTAGCTCAATGGAGTGAATGCTAAGCATACCTGAGGCCCTGACCTCTACCCTCAGCACTGCATCTACAGGGAATAGTGGCCAGGCTGGGTTACATAGACCCTGTCTCACGATAGATAGATAGATAGATAGATAGATAGATAGATAGATAGATAGATAGATAGATAGACAGATAGTTGAATAGATAGACATAGATAGATAGATAGTTAGATAGATAGATAGATAGATAGATAGATAGATAGATAGATAGATAGATAGACAGATAGTTGAATAGATAGACATAGATAGATAGATAGATAGATAGATAGATAGATAGATAGATAGATAGATAGATAGATAGATGTTTGGATAGATAGACATGGATAAATAGATAGATAGATAGAAAGAAAGATAGTTGGATAGATAGACAGACATATACAGATGAACAGACAGTCAGAAAGAGAGAAAGAAAGAGAGAAACAAAGAAAGAAAGAAAGAAAGAAAGAAAGAAAGAAAGAAAGAAAGAAAGAAAGAAAGAAAGAAAGAAAGAAAGAAAGAAATTACCAAGTACTTCTTATACACCCTTGGCCCAATGAAGAGGAACTGAGAAATCACGCAAATCAGGGATGACAAACCATTGCCATCTTATGCCTGCCACCTGCGCCTCCTGCCCAAACTCTAAGAAACCTTCAACTCAGAAGACAGTGACCAACAATCAGTGAGTGCAGGTCCCGGTTCCCCTTGTCAGCAGCTTGTTCACACTGTACAGAGCTGAAACTTAGAATCTAGGCTTGTCACTGTAATCCCGGGCTCCCTGCATGCACTCTGTGCTTACACCCAGAAATCATTTAACATCCTGTATTCCCCAGAGAAGAGCTATGAAGAAGTTGGCCCCAGTGCCTCAGTGTGTGGACTTATTTAGAAATAAGATCTTGGCTGAAGTGAGCACAGCGTGTCTGACCTAATAGCATCCGTGTTTTTCTGAGAAGAAAAATGTGCCTTTTCTTTTTCATTTTCATTTTGGTTTAAAAGCCATTACAATCAAGGACTTCTAAAAATTACTTTTTTAAATGTATGAGGCAGGGGTTATCTCACTGAAGTTGGTGCTAGGCAGGTGGCCAGTGCTCTCAGTGATCCTCATGTCTCCACCCACCACAGTGCTGGGCTCACAGGGCCACTCCTGGTTTCTTATGCTGGTCCTGGGAAAAGGATCCCAGACCTCAAGCTCACACAGCAAGCACTCTGTCCACCTTGTCATCACTTCAGCCTACAAGGACTTTTGCTCCATTTGTTTCTTAGGAAAGGCAATTTGGACACAGAAGCAAATACAGATAGAAGAAGGAAGACACAGGAAGATGGCTAAACACAAGCCAAAGAGAGACTTGGGCAAAGTTCGGCCTCCAGGCTTGTCTTACTTAGGGTTTCTATTCCTGCACAAAACATCATGACCAAGAAGCAAGTTGGGGAAGAAAGGGTTTATTCAGATTACACTTCCACATTGCTGTTCATCACCAAGGAAGTCAGGACTGGAACTCAAGCAGGTCAGGAAGCAGGAGTTGATGCAGAGGCCATGGAGGGGTGGTACTTACAGGCTTGCTTCCATGGTTTGCTCTGCTTCCTTTCTTATAGAACCCAAGACCACCAGACCAGGGATGGCATCACCTACAATAGGCCCTCCCCACTTGATCACCAACTGAGAAAATGCCCCACAGCAGGATTCATGGAGGCACTTTCCCAAGTGAATCTCCTTTCTCTGTGATAACCCTAGCCAAGTTGACAACACAAAACCAGCCAGTACATGGCCTCACATGGAATCAACCCCTTCAGCACATTGCTCTTGGCCCTTAGCGTCTAGAATGCTAAGATGATACATTACCATGTGAGTCATCCTAACTGTTGACATTATTTTTCTTTTTTTTACAATAGCGGCAGGAAGTGAAGAAGACACTGATGAATGGTACAGTCATCTTAAACTAACTACTGTTCTGGGAGACGCTGGGGCTTTGTGTTTGTTTGTTGTCTTTGAAACAGAGTCTTATGCATACCAGGCTGGTCTGATATAAAGATAATCTTGAGCTGGACAGTGATGGTGCAGGACTTTAATCCCAACACTCAGGAGGCAGAGGCAGCTGAATCTCTGATTTGCAGGCCAGCCTGGTCTACAGAGTGAGTTTCAGGATAGCCAGTGCTACACAGAGAAACCTTGTCTTGAAAAACAAACAATAACAAACTGCTTGCAAGTGCTAGCATCACAGGCATGTACCTCCAAACCCATTTTATATGGTGCTGGAACCCAGGGCTAAGCAAGAAGGACAGCAGAGTCTGGCTGTTTCCCACAAGTGTGACTAACAGCAAGGCCATTGCAAGAACAAGGTCCCTTGACTCCACATCCAGTGCTCCCACTAACGAGGATCACCACCTACTCACTGATTGCTCTGTGACAGTGGATAATGATTGTCAACTTGATGGAATCTAGAATTACATAGATGATAAACCTGTGGACACATCTGCAGGAGAATTTCTAGGTAGCACCATATAAAAGGAAATACTCACCCTAAATGTTGGTAGCACCCTTCTGTAGGTTGGGATCCTGGGATGAATAAAATGGAGAAAGCAACTGAGCACCAGGATCCATCTCTCTCTGCTCCTGACTACAGATGTGTTTAGGTTTGGCAATTGTGGTCAGGATTCAGCCCATGGTCGACCCATCTTCGTCTCTCCTCAGCACACAACCCTTCCCCATATCTGTTCTGCAGGCTGTCAGCAGTAGAGACAGACTCCTGTTTTAGCTAGTGTCAGGGTCCCAGCACTTTCCCTATGTCACCTTGAAATTCCTGGTGAAAATTCCAGTTCCTTGGGGTCCATTATCACTGTTCTCAGAAAGCTGAAGGGAGGGCACAAGTGTGTTTTTAGAATAACCTTGGTCTTGCCAGGACAGTCACAGTTTCTTCCTGCTTTCCAATCTGATAACTTCAACAGAGTTTGCATCTCCAACCTGCCCTATCTACACAATGAACTCTGTGCTTTTCTACTGGGGTGCAATCTAGAGTGATTGCTGTGGGCGCCCTCTTCTCAGAACAATGCTCTTGTCTTCTAGTATCCTATGGTCTACACTCCCATCCTCACAAATCAATGGCTCTTGAATAAATCTTGGCTATCCAGCTTCAGTTTTCTCATTGAAAAATGAAGGTTTTTATGTTGGGAGACTTCAGTCTCTTTTCATTAGGAGAGCCCTGTATTCTCAAGGGCTGCTCCAGGCTTGCATTGAAGGCTAAGACCAAGGCTCTCAAGCTTCAGCTCCCAAAGGAATTGCCGCAGGAGAGGTGTAGGAATCCAGGTGCCACACTCCAGTACTGTGATGCTGTGGCCTGGGGCCAGTTCCACGGAGCTGCATTCAAGAAGACCCAACCTCAGGCACATTGCTGCCTCTCTGGCTAATGAAGTCTGACAAGCCTACAGGCCAGGAGATGGCTTGAAGAGAACCCTCCCTAGATCTGAGCATGCTCTTCAGACTGGCTGGTCCCATGAAGGACAAGTGCTTCGTTTTGCTTTGTTTTTTTGTTTTGCTTTGTTTTGTTTCGTTTTTTGTTTTTGCTCCTTCCACTGACTTCACAGCCAATGGGCTCTTTGTTCCAAGGAAGCAGCATCCTAATTTGGCTAATGGAAGTAGTAAGGGATTTTATTTGTGAGATCTGGGTGACTCCCAGATCTCCAGAGGGGCCCAGACTAGGTCAGGCACTACACAACCAGAACCACATGTCCACTGTGTACATAGGTGTTTGTCCTCTCAGGACCCTGCTGCCCAGCTGTGGCTTCTGAACATTCTCTGATGGTAGAGGGGAGTAGTTAGATCTTTCTGCTGATGTCTGCCACCCCAGGGAAGATTCTTGCCTCCTTTTCACAATAAAATCCCAGTTCAGGACCAGGGCCAGGACCTAGGCACTGTACAAGGTGGCTGGGACCGTAGTTCTGGGATTTCAGTTTCTGAAAGCCAGAAGGGTTTTTGCTTAAAGGAAGAGTCAGTGGCAGACAGATATGGGTACAGAAACATCTGTTTTATAGGGCAGAAGAAAGCTTGTCACTAGCCCTACTGCCTCCCTTGACAGCAGAATCTACCTTCTAGAGTCCAGGCCCCCATGATCAGGGGGAAGACATGAGCACACCATCCAAGAATAGACTTAGGGTCTCTAGGAGACCAGGGAGGAGTGTTGTTCAGTGCCTGTGGCTCCTCCCAGCTCTCCCAGCATCCCTCAGTACTTTTGGCTCCTCCCAGATTTCCCAACATCCCTCCATACCTATGGCTCTTCCTAGCACTTCTCACCCCATCCCCTATCCTAAACTTCTCCTTCCTGGGAGCTAGACTTTAGATTCCCTTCCCCAAGCCTGATCCCTGTATAACTCAGCCATTTGGGTTATGCTGTTCTCTTGGCGCTGGACACCTCTCTTGGTCAGTGATTCTCTCTCTCTCTCTCTCTCTCTCTCTCTCTCTCTCTCTCTCTCTCTCGCTCTCTCGCTCTCTCGCTCTCTCGCTCTCCCTCTCCCTCTCCCTCTCCCTCTCTCTCTCTCTCTCTCTCTCTCTCTCTCTCTCTCTCTCCCTCTCTCTCTCTCTCTCCCTCCCTCCCTCCCTCCCTTCTCACATGGTTTATTCTGCTGGCAAGTTCAGTCTGGCCTCTTTCCTCTATCTGCTTTCTTCCTTATAGCTACAATGAAAACCTTCCCTGTGCTTTAGGAGTAGTTATGCCCCCTCTACTATTTAATTTTTCATTTACATTGTGAAGTTGATTTTCATCCTTGATGCCATACTAGAATCACCCAGATGATTTAAACATTCCCAGCAGACATGGATTGGACCAGAACCTTGGGACCTGGAACCTGCCCACAGTTGTCTTTTTTTTTTTAACATTTTGTTTATGTATTTGTATACATGGGTCGTGTGCATGGTCAGAGGACAACTTCCTAGAGTCCATTCTCTCCTTCCACCACATTTGTCCACAGGTTCAATTAAGCTTGGTAATAAGCTCCTTTGCCCACTAAAGCCATCTTGCCAGACCTCATGAATATTCTTCAACATTCTACTTAACTGATCTTACCTCACATCAGGGCTGGGAGTCATGTGTCTTAGTGTGAAAATCTATGTTGACTGTGTTCACCCGGGAAGGAGGATTAGAGAAGTAAGGGACTGGGGAGCAGTGCTCCTGAGTTAGAAGGAAGGAAACAGTCAGGTAGGGCACCTGAGAAGGGACATGGGGGTGGGCCTGTCTTTGCATTCCTGTGCCTGAGCCCTAGGTCCAAACAGGAGCCAGGGAGAGCTATTTAGTTTCCCACTAGGTGGATCTGACTCGGCTTACAGAGTTTATTACATCCTCAGGCACAGGGAACAGTCAAAGATTTTAACTTGTTTGACAGAGACAGATTCAGTCTGGATACTCAAATCAGTGATCAGAGAGAGTCTTTGTAGCCTGAAAGAAACTTGTGATTTGGACCTTAGAAAGGGTGACCAGATAGACTGGACAGACAACTGGACAGATAGAAGATGTCAGCCGTACCACAGACACACATTCTGGCATTCTGACATCCATCGATATTTAGTCTGTGGTGAGTTGCAACACCCTGTAAGGGTTCCAGCTTGCTCACCTGTAAAACAAGATGGATTCTCTTAACTCTTTGATAGGGCATGTGCTGGTTAGTGGTTTTGTCAGCTTAACATGAGTTAGAGTCATCTAAGAATCGAGAACTTGAATTGAGAAAATGCCTCTATCAGATGTCCTGTAGGCAAGTCTATGAGACATTGTATTGATTAATGGTTAATGTGTCGGAAGGCCCAGCCACTGTGATTAGTGGGACTGGTGTGTATAAAAAATGCTATCTGAGGAGATGGAGAGATGGCTCAGTGGTTAACACTGGCTGCTCTTCTAGAGGACCTGGTTTCAACTTCCAGAATCCACATGGTGGCTCATGACCATTTGTTGTTCCAGTTTCAGGGAATCTGTCGCCCTCTAGTGGCTGCTTAGAACATAGCATGTACATCTTATGCAGACAAGCAATAAGTAAATAAATACATACATGCGCTAAAAATAAATAAGTCTCAAAAAAAAAAACCCAAACAAACAAGCTGAGCACATTGTGAGGAGCAAGACCATAAGTAGCCCTCCTCCATGGTCTCTGCTTTAGTTCCTGCCTATTGGTCCCTGCCCTGCTTGAGTTTCTCCCTTCTTTTCCTTCATAATAGACTGTGAGCTGCCAAATGAAATGAAATCATTCCTCCCCAGCTTGCTTCTAATCATAGTGTTTAACGCAGCAATACTAAGCAATGTAGTTCAGTGAGTTGCTTTTATTGGCATTTGGGGACCATGAAGAGCTGTGCTCAGTTAATACTGGAGGGAGGTTATCCTCCGTAGATCCACACATGACTGTGTGGGTGTCAGGGAGATCAGCAATAACTCTGAGGAGGTGGGGAGAAGATGAACAGAGATAGTTTAGTTTTATCATGAATCAACTGAAAAATGTCTTGCATTGGCAGGGCTTTACACCCAGCACCTCAGGGGATTGGACCCTAAAGACAGAAAGTTAAGTCTTACCTGAAAACGAAAGAACCTAAAGAAAACTAAATAAACTAAGAAAACTAAAGAATGCACTTCAGCATGAAGAAAAAGACAAGCTTTTTCAGCCAGGCTGTGGTGATGGTGGTGGCTGCCCTCTCACCTTTAATCCCAGTACTTGGAGTGTGGGGAAGAGCAGACAGATCTCTGAGTTCAAGGCCAGCCTGGTCTACTGAGTGAGTTTCAAGACAGCCAGGGCTACAGAGAAAACCACTGTCTTGAAAAACCAAAATCCAACCAACTACCCAAACACACAACCAAAAAACAAACGCAAAAACTACAACAAAAAATCCAGACAAACATACAAAACCCAACAAGTTCTCCAGGACAAGAGAGATGGATCAATGAAAGTCCTTGTTTTTCTTGCAGAGGACCCAGGTTTGATTCCCAGCACCTGCTCACAACAATGGTAACTCTAGTTCCAGATAAGAGGGGTGGGGTTTATGCTCTCTTTTGTCCTCCACAGGCAGCAGACACACATGCACTGTATAGCTCTAGCATGAATGCATAAAAACTGTTTCCCTGGACATTTTACATCAGTGAATGTTTTATCTAAATTTTCTTTGATATTTAATTATGTAGAGATTTGTGTGTGTGTGTGTGTGTGTATACACACACACACACACACACACACACACACACACAGATGCTCACAATTGAGTGCAGTGCACAAAGAAGGTAAAGAGTTGGTTGGTTTCCTGGAGCTGACCTTACACTTGGTTGGGAGCTGCCTGATGGGGGTGTTGGAAACTGAACTTCTGTCCTCTGGAAGAGCCTAAAATGCTGTTAACCACTGAGCCATCTCTCTAGCCCCTTCTCTTTGTATTTAAATCCAATAAACCCCATAGTGAACTATCATTGCTTATGTGTCAAAATAGTTAAAATAAAAACAATGACACACCAAACAGTGGCAAAGATTTACAGTGACTGAATTTCTCATAAATTGTGGGTGTGGATGTACAATGTCCCAGCCACCTGTAATGGCAGCTTTTGGTTGTCAACTTGACTTCATCTGGAATGAAGTAAAACCCAAACTGCTGGGAACACCTGTGAGAACTTTTTTTCTTTTGAAGTAGGAAGTCCCACTTTTAATCCAGGTTTTCCAAGGTGGGAAGACCAACCTGTAATCTAGATCCTTTGAGATGAAAATGTTCACCTTTAATCTGGCTACACTTTCCCGTGGCAGCCTATAGAAAGAACATGGAAAAGGGAAGCTTTTGCTCTTTGCCTGCTTGCCCTTGCTCTCACTGGCAAGCTCATTCATTCACTGGCATTGGAGTCTATGTCTTCTATGTCTTCAGGATTCCAGAGTCTACTGAAGACCACCTGAGATGCCCATCGTCATGAACTGAAAAACTACTAGATTCCTGGACCAGTAGACAGCCATTGTTGGACTAACTAGACCACAGCCTGGAATACACTATAATAAATCCCCCTTTTATGTCTCTGTATAGATTTTCTATCTGTTTAGGTCTCCTAATTCACCTTCCTAGAAAAGAGTTCAGCTGTTCTGTAAGAAACAAAACATAGCACACTGTGGGTACTAAAGAGGGGCAAGGGAAGGAGGGGGAAGGAAGGATAGCCCACGTCTGGCCAGAGTTCCTCCTATGCTCTGGGCAAGCAGATGCAGGAGGGCTACCAGATGCTATCCACCCAGACCCGGGGGGGCATCTAAGCCACTAACCCCACTTGAAGGGGGGTGGTGGTGGTGGTGGATGAAAAGGCCCTGACCTGGGGCCCAGGGACGACACCCTGTAGCACTGGGGTTATTGGAGTGAGGGCAGAGGGAGAGAGGTTCCCATGCAGGTGAGAGTAAGCACAGCAGGCCTAGATGAACAACGAGAGTCTATGGTTTTAGAGCTTTATTATTGAAAGGCAGGGAGAATGAGAAAAGGTAGAAAGAGAGAGAGACCAGCCATGGCCAAGAGGAGAGAAGGAGGAAAAGAAGAGAGAGAAGAAAGTCTAGAGTAAGAGGGAGTGAGTAAGAGGTTGGAGAGGAAAGGAGAGGAGAGGAGAGGAGAGGAGAGGAGAGGAGAGGAGAGGAGAGGAGAGGAGAGGAGAGGAGAGGAGAGGAGAGGAGAGGAGAGGAGAGGAGAGGAGAGGAGAGGAGAGGAGAGGAGAGGAGAGGAGAGGAGAGGAGAGGAGAGGAGAGGAGAGGAGAGGAGAGGAGAGGAGAGTGGAGAGTAAGTGTAAGAGGAGTAAGAGCAAGAGAGCAAGAGAATGAAGAGGGGCCAAACAGCCCCTCTTATGGTATGCTGTTATCTTTACTGTTGCTAGGTAACTGGGGAGGAGTTTAACCTGAAAGTCAGAAGCTTGGGGCATTGCCTATTTGACTAAAGCCATGCTTCTCTTGTGAGGGCTGTGGGGGTGGTAACTTTGACAGGAGCCAGAGTTCCTGGAGACATGAGAGAACTTCTGTCCCACTGGGTCCCGGGGTTACACCTCAGCTTGACTGGAGACCAGACTGTCAGTGTATAGCCCAATGCCCAACAGCACACAGGCTGGTAAGATGGCTAAGTGGGTAATGGTGCTTGATAACCTGAGGCTAAAACCCAGGATCAATGTAGCAAAACTGACTCCTTCAATTTGTCTTCTGACCTCCACATTCATACACTCCATCTATGAAAGAAGTAAATGAATAAAATTTTAAAACAAACAATTGAGCTGAGCATACAATTGCTGTGAGGTCCAACCATCGTGTTCCTGGGCAGTTATCCCACAGACATGGAAACTGGTGTTCACAGATACACCTTTTTGTAAATATTCACAATTATTGTGTGTAATGGCCATAAGCACTGTCCAGATGTCCTTCAATAGTGACTTGGTAACCCAGATGCCATGCATTGGTGCTGTGGAATGCAGCTTAGCCATAAAGAATGTCTAGGGAATTCTATGGAGTGAAAAAATATCCCAAAATGGAAGAGAGGAAGAGAGAGAGAGAGGTATATGATTATTAAAAGGCAATGAGAGGCTCCTGAGGGGGCTGGAACCATCTGAAGAATTGGGGGGGGGGAGACAGGGTTTCTCTGTGTAGCCCTGGCTATCTTGGAACTTACTCTGAAGACCAGGCTGGCCTCCAACTCAGAAATCCACCTGCCTCTGCCTCCCAAGTGCTGGGATTAAAGGTGTGCCCCACTACTGCCTGGCTTATTTGAAATTTTACAAGTGTCATTTATTTGCTTGTTTGTTTGTTTGTTTCCAGGATAGGGTGTATATAGCCCAAAGTAGACCCAAACTTCATGCTTGCTGTTCAGATGATGACGATGACCTTAAATTTATGATCCTCCTGCCTCCACCTCTGTGTTCTGGGACTATAGATGTGTGCAACCATGCCTAGTTTTATGTAGCACTGAGTACTCCACCCAGGGTGTCATGAAAGTTAGGCAAGCCCTCGACCAAATTTGCTACATGCCAGCCCGAATATGATTTATTTTTGTAACTCAAGGGAGATTTTGCTTTAAAAATAAACCTGTTCTTATTCGTAGCAGTTGCTTAAGCCTTGCTAAGCTGGAGCCTGAAGAACTTTCTTGGGCTGCTGAGGGGTGGTGAGAAGGCAGACACTTCTATTGCAAATGAGGACTTCTAAATTTCTACCCAACAACTTCCATCTCCACCTGGGTTCATGACATAAGGTTTCTGAGAGTCACCTAAAGCCTCAAAAGCCCCAAGGATGCCTGTACCTCACGAACCATAGGCATGGTTCTCGTTCTTTGCCCTCACCTCTTTTTGAAATCCCTGGCTGCTGGAAGATGTATTAACTTCTGGAAGATGTATCTGCTGCTGGTGTTCCTGTTCATACCCATCTACAGGTCTCTTTATAATCTTCTCTGTCCCTCTCCTACTCCAAACATCCTCTTTGGCTCTATCAGGGCCAGGTCTCTCCTTGTTGCATAAGCATGACATGTTTGTTCTTCAGAGGTTGCCTTGCCTGAATTTTGTAACAGGTCCCTCAGGAAGGATAGGACCCATCTCATTGCTAACAGTTTTCCCTTCTGAATTTCCATGAGCATGTCTGTTCTGCCCATGACTGAGCTGTATCTGTGAGTAAGGAAGAGAGTTAGTTAATACTTAGTTGAATTCAGGCTCTTGGGTGAGGCTCTGTGGGGCTTGTGTCTTCTGGGGCAAAGTCAAGAAGCAGCCCCACATGTCAGTGTCCACACATACTGCTGTAGGTGTGCTGAGAAAGCCTATTCATCAGTCTAGTCTAGACAGACTGCACCTCCTCTCCTGCCTCCTCACTTGGAAAATGTCACTGAGCTAGCTTTGTGGAGAAAGCGGGAGCTGGGAATTTCCTAGGTCTGTGCCACTTTGTGCGGTGGAAGGGGGCCTGGCTCTTTTCTGATGATGGCAATAAAGACATGTTGCTGTCTTGGATTACCCACTTCTGAGTCTTGCTACTATGGAAGAAAGGTTCTTTCTCAGCTGCAAGTGAGTAGCTCAAAAGAGAAAACTGTATCCAACAGAGGCCCCAAAAGGAGGAAGCAGAGGACACACAGGACTTAATATGGAGGCGCCAATTGCTCTGTGGAAGGCAGGTGATGAAATTGCTTCACATCAATTCTGGTTTCTGTTTTAAAACATTTGGTTTGTTGCTATGAAAACAAATATATGGAAAGAATGCAGGTCAGTGACACAAAAGGCATTTCTTCTTCCTAACTTTAGATGCTGTTTCCCTCTACCCTTTGACAAGTCGCTGGCCAGCAGAGGAGACAGATGTGGGAGGGCAGCCAATGCTCTTTCTGGAGACGTGGCCTCAGCCCAAGCTCACAAGGTGTGTGTGGGGTGGGTCGGGTGCAATTTTAAACTAATTGATGTACTGCTGTGGGGAGTCTACTCATTAAAACACACTCTTGGAGGGCTGGTGAGATGGCTCAGTGGGTAAGAGCACCCGACTGCTCTTCCAAATGGTCCGGAGTTCAAATCCCAGCAACCACATGGTGGCTCACAACCATCCGTAATGAGATCTGACTCCCTCTTCTGGAATATCTAGACAACTACAGTGTACTTACATATAATAAATAAATAAATCTTAAAAAAAAAAAAAAAAAAAAAGAGCCGGGCGTGGTGGCGCACGCCTTTAATCCCAGCACTCTGGAGGCAGAGGCAGGCGGATTTCTGAGTTCGAGGCCAGCCTGGTCTACAGAGTGAGTTCCAGGACAGCCAAGGCTACACAGAGAAACCCTGTCTCGAAAAAGCCAAAAAAAAAAAAAACAAAAAAACAAAAAACAAAAAACAAAACACACTCTTGGTACTGATGAAACCCTAAGCTACAGGGGACAGGAGGAGGCATGGAGATCATGGCCAAGGGGACAGTCTTTATGGTTCTGTGTGATTCACCAGTCTGTCTTCTGGGGACAGGGGACAGCACAGTCTTGGTGGCAGGGAGAGTGTCACTGTGATTGCCTGTCTATTTAAAGATCATGAGGAAACACAAAGAGGAAACAATTGTCCCATAGGATAGTATTCTGTAATGTCACTGCTACAGACCCTTCTACATGGGACACATTAAAGGTCTGGCTCTAAGGACCAAAATGGGGCAAGGGTGTCTGGGATGGAGTAGAAGTACAGGAACAGCGTGGCCCTTCTAAGTCCCTCCCTTGGTAAAGAGAAGGTTTAACTTACATTGATGTATTAGGTCTGTATTTTGCTGTGAGAAAGGATATCCCATACAAATAAGAGACCTTTTAAAGCAGGTGAACTGTGGGTTAGACTCTCCTAGGTTCCAAACTGGCCTCAGATCACACAGCAGAGGGTCAACTGCAGTCCCAGGTGAGCTCCCTAAGGGCCCTCTCCCCACCCTGAGGGAGGTGACTTCCTCATAGTCCCTGCCAGGATGGGAGCCCATTCCACCCCGGTACTCCTAGCAATGCCATCCTTTCTGAGACCAAATGTTTCTCTTTTCTCATACAAAACCATAGACAGTCAATTGCTGTGCTTCCTCTACTGATCCCAGCTCTCAGACAGGCAGGCCCACGTCACTAACAACTCTGGAGTAGGCGAGTGGGCAGAGGAGGCAGTGAGATGGACTCGTGTGTGTGTGTGTGTGTGTGTGTGTGTGTGTGTGTGTGTGTGTGTGTGTGAGAGAGAGAGAGAGAGAGAGAGAGAGACAGACAGACAGACAGACAGACAGACAGACACAGTGACAGACAGTGACAGACAGACAGGCAGACAGACAGACAGACAGACAGACAGAAGGTGAGAGCACTGAGCACCTATCTCAGTGTGTCTTGAGAAACTCTTGGGACTGATTCTCCCTGTTACTTGCTGGCCAGTCTGTGCTGGAGACCAGCAGTTGTCATGGTGGGAAATAGGATGGGATGAGTGGGCCATTTCTTTACTTCAGCCCAATGCTCCCTCCCTCCCTCTCCCTCCTCCCCTCCCTCCTCCCTCTCCCTCCCTCCTCCCTCTCCCTCTCCCTCTCCCTCGCCCTCTCTCTCTCTCTCTCTCTCTCTCTCTCTCTCTCTCTCTCTCTCTCTCTCTCTCTCTCTCTCTCTCTCTCTCTCTCTCTCTCCCTCTCTCAGCACAGACCAGGTCTCTCTATAATGTAACTTTGGCTGTCCTAGAACTCACTATGTAGATACAGGCTGTCGATCAGGCTGTATTTTTGTGTGCTGGGATTAAAGGCATATGCCACCGTGCCTGGCTTCTGCTTTTTTTTTTTTTAAAGGGGTTGTTTAATTTTATGTGTATAAGCATTGGTCCACATGTATGTAGGTGTGCCACATGAGTGCAGTACCTCTGAAAACCAGAAGAGGGAGTCACTGGAGAAACTGACCGTTGTGAGATGCTGTGTGAGTGCTGGGAACCAAATGGGGTTGTCTGCAAGAGCAGCCAGTGCTCTGAATCACTGAGCCATCTCTCTAGCGTGTCTTATTTTTGTTTTAAATGTTGTCTGTAACTGTTGAAGAGCCCTTAGTGACTGTCAGCAGCCCAGGACTTCTCAGGAAGCATTCACATTCCCCATGGGTCCCCACTGGTGTGCCTTTAGACAGTGGACCTCCTCCCAAGGTTACCCTTAAACTCTTAGTGTTTGCTCTCCCAGCATTCCTGTCGCTCAGGAATGCAGTAGCTCAGCTGGCCCAGAATCTGGGCTGTGGCCAGGGCAACTTTCTCTCTGTGTGTTTTCAGGTGGCAGCCGGCAGGCCCTGGTTCCTGTGGGCTGTTGCTACCTGGGCCTCTCTATAGGGCTCCTAACACTGGCAGGTAGCCTCCCTCCTCATAATGAGTGGGCAATAAGTTGATAGAGACCAACTCAGGGGCCTGTTTTATCACTAGATGTTAGAAGTCACCTGTTGCTTGAGGTTGGAACCCCTGAGGACCCCTAAGGAGGTTGCCTCTCATCTCTTTCCTTTATTTTTATTTATTTATTTATTTATTTATTTATTTATTTATTTATTTATTTATTTATTTATTTATTTGAGAAAGGGTTTCTCTGGTTACCCTTGGCTGTTTGGGAACTCAGTCTGTAGCCAGGCTGGCCTCAAACTCAGAGATTCAGCTATTGCTGCCTCCTGTTGGGATTAAAGCCATGCTCCACCACTGCCTGGTGCCTTATTCTTATACACAGAAGCATGCCAAGGTTTTTCATGTGGCTATTTAGATATATCTTAGTCTTGTGAATGTATGTACCTATGTCTGTATATCACATTCTGTGTATCATATTCTGCATACTGCATTCCATACCCCAAAATTGCTTGACTGCATCTCTCGGGATTGATGTTCAGTTCTTATGACAAAGAATGCTCTAGTGAGCGTTGGCCAGTTATGTCTGTGTGGCTGAGGGAGAAAGCTCTGATGTCAGTCTAGTCTCCTTCCTTCCTCCCTCTGACCTCTAACTGACCTGCACCCTGGCTCATCTCATAGCTTGTTAACAAATACCAGCAAGACCCAGACAGTCCTCTCCTCTCATCCCCTCCTCTCCCCTCCCTCCCCTCTCCCTCCCCTCTCCCTCCTCTCTCCCTCCCCTCTCCCTCCCCTCTCGTTCCCCTCCCCTCTTCCTCCCCTTTCCCTCCTCTCCTCTTTCCCTCCCTTCCCCTCCCCTTTCCCTCTCCTCCCCTTCCCTCCCCTCCCCTCCCCTCCCTTCCCCTCCCCTCCCACTGATCATCTTGCCTCTATCTTATGCATCTTGTTCTTCCCCAGGTGGCCCTGCTTGCCACCTAAGCTCCATAACTCCCCGTACCAGCTTCAGGCAACCTGTATGAACATTCCAGGTCAGACTGGGCATCTCTCTTCCAGGTCCCACAGTGACCTGAGCAGGGTCCCATTCAGAACTTGGAGGCTACCTCAGGACTATCTGGCATGTCTGTCTTTCTGGGCCTGGGAGATCTTCACTAGCAGGTATCAGCTGAAACTCTGAATGGAAGTCTTGTATAGTCCTGGCCTTAGCTGCCATGCTCTGACAGCTAGTGCAGGAATAATGGATCAACCACACCTTGAACATTAACACTGTTGTTAACAGAGCTGCCTGTCATGGCTGGGGAGAAACATAGGGAATCGTCAGTTCTAAGTACTTGTGCAGTGTAATTGCATCTCTGGACTGTGGCTCTCTGACCTCCATTCCTTTTCCATGCAGCCCTGAGCACGATAGAGTTTTCTTCCTCCTTTGGTCCTCTGACACTGATTTCTGCTCAGCCCCAAGACCTGAAGGGGCGGTCATCTCCACGCTGAGTTATAGTTATAGTACCTAATGTTGGCCTTCCTCACTCCAAGGCCCCTGACAACCCATGCTCACAGTGGTTACTGGAGGTCAGGAAAGGCATTTATCTCCCTGTCGTTAGTCTGTGCCCACTGGGGAGACACATTGGTGGCAACTTTTCTTCTACCCAAATTTTAAGAATCAGCGCAGTGAGGCTCAGTGGGCCAGGAGTTCCATTGGAAGAGATCTGTGATTGACCCTCTGTGGTTGCTCAATATTAGTTGTTAATTTGACAGGATCTAGTGTAGCAATTCTCTTCTCAGCCTTCCTAACCCTACGACCCTTTAATACAGTTCCTTGTGCTGTGGTGACTCCGAACCACAAAGTTATTTGTTGCTACTTCAAAACTTTATGTTTCTACTGTTACAAATCAGATTGTAAATATCTGATATGTGACCCCCACCACCAACCCCAAAGTGGTTGAGACCCACAGGTCGAGACCCACTGATCTAGAATCACCATAGAGATATGACTCAGGGTATGTCTTCAGGGGATTATCTGTCAGGTTAATTGAAATGGGAAGAGTCACTCACCTTAAATATGGGCAGCAGTATTCCCCCAGCTAGCGTTCCAGAGAGCATAAACAGGAGAAAGCCAGCTGAGTCCCAGTACTCATCTCTCTGGGCTTCCTGCTGCTATGATAGACTGCATCCTTTTAAACCATCTGCCATAGAAACCCTTTCTCCCATGAGTTGCTTTTTGAAGATATTTGGTCACAGACACCAGAGAAGAAACCAGCAAACCCTTCCAGCTCTGGCTGCATTGCTCAGCCACTCTGAGCTGAGGAACTGTCTCTAAGAGATCTGCCCTAGGGGATGTCAGATGTGGCTCAGTGAAGGACTGAGTGTGTAATTGCTTGGAGTCTCCATTAGAGTGAGGTGCCCACTCCCAAGCATCATTCCTCAAGTCTTTGCTATACCCCTTCAGAGACCACATCCCCACAGGCTATAGTTTCATATTACAGCCAACTCCTGATGTCCATTTCCACAGTGGAGCCTGAACTCCTGACAAGAGCCACCATTGTAGCACGGCTCTGGCCCCTGAGCACAGTGTCTGTTGAATGGACTGACTGTCTTCACTGCTGACCTCCTACCCAAGCTCCCTGCCACAGTTAACTCTCACTGTGCACCTCTTCCATGCCAGCACCGTTCCAGGTTTAACAAAATCCATCCGAGTTGGTATCCAACTGGTGACAGTGAAGAAAGTGCTGCCCAGCTTCTTTTTAACCCCATGACCACTGATCTTGGCCAGTTATCTTAACTGCATCTGGCATCAATTAAAATCCAAACTTGTTGGCTATGTCTGTGCACCAGTAGATTATACAAATGCAAGCACAGATGAGAGAGTTAGGGTGTGGTTGGTCCCTGCTTGCTCTTTATCTCCTGCATCCCAGCCTGCACATCTGTGGGTTTGAGGAAGACTGCCCCATCCTGGCTTAAACAAACACCCTCCAAGTTGGCCAGGACATCGGGAAGACTAGGGGCGGGACTCCGTCATCCATATGGCTATGGAGAAGAACTGGTCCCTGCAGGATAAAGGCTTTCTATGTGCAGCCTTTTGGGTGAGGAGCACCCACACTACTGCAAACACCTCCCCCTTATGTTCTCTAAGGAAGCTCAATAAACTCATTGGCTTTACAGAATGAACTTCGGCAAATCTTGTTTCCGTTTGACATGGAGACCTTAGGGGAAACTGTACCATTTTGTCTCCCCAGAGGAGGGATTTTAGTACTGCATGTGTTTAGTTAGTCTCACTTCACAAAGGAAGGAGCAGAGGTTTAGGAAGTTGTGTGACTTGTGGGCTCACACATATGTCACACGGGTCCTAGTTGTGGGTGAGAAAAGCAGCTGAGGTACAAAATGTCCTTAAACTCCAAACTCCCCTATCACATGGCCAACTTCTCCCTTGGAAGTTGCTCCAGGCCTTTTATCTGGTGCCTAATGCCTGAGAGGTGCTGAGTGGACTTTTGGAGCCAGCCCTGGCTCTGGAACCAGAGGATCAGATTTGGCTAGTTGGTTCTGACCAGACAGAACCTGGTCTCTCTAGAGATTCCTTGTCTTTCAGTCTGAAACTCTCCTTAAATCTTCATGTCTTTTGCTTCAGACACTGAGTTTATCTAAAATTTCCACAAAAGAGGAGGACATTACCTACGAAGACAAACCCTGTGTCCACCATAGGGCTACCCTGTAAGGCAGGTACCCAGTCCACAGGGGGCAATGCCAGGTGATTTTTCTGCCGGGAAAGGCTCCTGGCCAGGATTATGGGTCTGGACTTTGGGTCTATTCTCAGTGTCATTGCTCAAGATGACAATTGTCAAGAGCCTGAACTCTTGACAGGTCTAAAGATGGAGAAACTAGCCCCAACCGCAGCAAGGCAGATTTATCAGTTCTCAACCTAAGGGTTAACTTTTTCGGTACACTTCTATCTCCAAAAATATTTATATTAGGATTCATAATAGCAGCAAAGTTACAGTTATGAAGTAGCAAGGGAAATAATTTTTTTGACTGGAGGTCACCACAACATGAGGAACTGTATTAAAGGATCGCAGTATTAGGAAGGTTGAGAATCATTGTTTAAGTGGACATAGAAGGAGATGCTAAGGAGGACCCCAGTTTCTATCCTGGAGTGGCCCTGGAATTCAGTACCAAGGCAGTGATGGGTTTCCTTCAGGTCAAGCTAGTTTGAGAAAGCTGGGAGATATGTAGAGAGGAAAGGGCCAGATTTACAAACCTCAGCTGGAGGTCAGAAGAATGGACTGGTCACAGACACCCGGGCCTACAGATTTTTTTTACATTTCTGATTTAATGTTTTTGCATGTGTATGCATATGCACTGTGCATGTGTATTTCCATATTGTAGGCACATGTGCATGTGTGGGCAGCTCAAGGTAGACATTGGGTGTCTCCCTACCCCACTCTCCACTGTATTTATTGAGGCCAGGTCTCCTGAACTGTAGCTTGCTGATTCCAGCTAAGCTAGCCAGGCAGCTGACCCTGTGGATGTCCAGTCTGCCTCTCAGATGCTGGGATTACAGGTAACTGCCATACCTGCCCAGCTATTACATGGTTCTAGAGATCTGATTTCTGGTCTTCATGCTTACATCGAACATGTTTTAGTCACTAAGCCATTGTCTCCCCACAGCCCTGTTTTAAAAAATTAAATAAAAGTTTTGATGTTTGAGTAATGACAGACCCAAGGGAAGCTGCAGCTGGGTCCATGCATCTGTCCTTCAAATTCACCCCTGGTCCTGTCCTGCACAGCTACAGTGATGTTGAAGTCAGGGATAGGGACACTGCTACCATCCACACAGCTTTTTCATATCATGATTGTGTGCGCACACATACACATGCATGCTGTGTGCATGGTATCTGGTGCAGTTTCAGAGCATGTGTAGATCTGCCTTGTCACTGTCACTGATGGCTCTTCCTATGGTTAGAAAATTGCAGAGAAGTTTCTGTGGGGAGGTGACCGTAGGGTCTCTTAATAATGAACCTTCCTGCCCCATCCTCGGCTCTGCACCCTTCCTTTCTGCCCCATCCTCCTCTCTGTACCCTTTGTGCAGGCGACTTTCTGCTCAGGCTCACTTCTGAGTACCCTCCCCCTGTGGTCCATCCTGTGGTAAATAACCAGCTTAGAAAGGACAATGGACTAGTTTCTAAGCTGCATTTGCCAGAAAAGGCTACATGTCTAGAAGGCTTTGCAGGGCCTTGTGCTAATTTTAGCTTGAATCAAAGAAAATACACTTTCATGATTTGTCGATTACATTTAACAGCTGCAGCTGACGCTGGAGTGACCCTGAAGTCCGTGTCAAGAGGTTAAAGCATAGCTCCGTGCACTAGTGACACCATTGGGGGTGCTTCTGTTTTTTGGCTAAATTCTACACTTTGAGGGGTCTTTCCTAAATGAGACAATCTCTGAGAAACCTAGTAAGTGAACTCCCACAGAAACAATGGGGAGGGAAACACCCTATCTTCTTGATATCAATTTTTGGATCCACGTATTTTCGGTCACTCACTAGCATATTAATTCTTCCATCCATGAATTCTGATATTGGAGGTCCGTAACAGAAGCCACAGACTCACCCAGTGGAAAAATAGTCCTTCAGGCTGCAGAAGCAGCAATTGAGTAGTGCACCACTGCCATCTAAGTCTCATGAAAGAAAATTAAAAAAATTGAGATCTGTGATTCATGTAATGTATGTCAAATAGCCCAAAGAGTTGTTTGTGAGCTTTGAAACCTGGGGCTGAGAAAAGAGCAGAATAGGCCGGGACATGCCCGGGCAGGCCCATTGTTACATGTCCTGACTGGCCTGTTGCCTCCCTATCTCCTGCACTTCTGACAGTCTGCTGATGTTTAAATCAACCAATCATGTGAAACCTCGCCAATTCCTCCCCCAGCACCACCCCTTTTCTTTAAAAACCCCTAGCTTCCAAGCCTCATGGTCAAATCCACTGTCTCCTCCCTGAGATACATTTCGACCCAGAGCTCCGCCATTAAACTACCTCCTGTTCTTACATCAAGTTGGTCGTCTGTTCGTGATTCTTGGGTGCATGTCGAATCAGGAATTGAGTGGGGGTTTCCCCACTAGGTTCTTTCAGCTCACATTCAGTGTTGCACCATAGGGTGGCTCTTGAATATCTTGGAATCGAGACTTGTTAGACTGTTCCTGGGCCTTTCAATGGGAACAATTCAGTCAACTTCAATGGCCCCCAGAAAAAAGAAGTCTAGTGTAGAGAACCTGGGAGTCAAGGGGACCCTGAGATGAAGCTGACAAGGCTTCCCACACCATTTGGATGAGGACAGAGCTAAGCAGTGGTGACAGTATCTAGGGGCTCTGTGTCAGGCAGCACAGGGTTTGAGTCCTGAGTCTGTCCCTTGTCAGTTACTGGACCTAGAACAAGCTACTTAGGCCTCTTCATTCATTCTATGAGACAGGGTGTTCCTGGGGAGCCAAAGGTGGCCTAAAATTTGAGATTCTTCTGCCTTAGCTCCTCTAGTGCTGGGATTGGAAAGTTGAACCATCATGACTGGGCCACTTAAACTTTTGGAGACTAGTGGTTTTAATACCTAGTGGGAAACAGGACTAGTGAGCTGACCCTAATTAGGCCAGCATGGCCATTAAAAATATGTGAACCACAAAGAACATAATAGAGCCTCCAAATGGAAGGCATATATATTTCTTACTGACTGGTAGCTAGTAAGACTAAGAAGGAGATATGGGGGACAGGGAAGGCTACACAAATGAGACCGAGAGACAAGGTTTCACAGCGTCAGTAGGAGTTTTCCATTCAAACGGGGAAGAGGAGTCCAGATGCAGGAACTGTGTGTACAAAGGCATTTTAGTAATAATTGTCCCACGTGCTGAGTGCATTTCATTGAGTTTGGCCTGGTCTAAGCTCAAAGTGGATGAGGTGTGGCTGGAAGAAACTCAATGGTTAGAGCACTTACCACTTCTGCTGGGATCAGAGTTTGGTTCACAGCATCCAAGTACCAGGGCTTACAACTGCCAGTAACTCCAGCTTCAGGAGATCCAATATCTTGCTCTGGGCCTCCACAGGCACCTGCATGCATATATGCAAATGCATGTAGTCTTTCTCTCTCACACACATGCCCACAATTGAAATAATAAAATAACTCTTAAAAATCCACTGAGTGAAATAGAACAGGTGATTTTGGCTAGAACCTCCAGGAAGGCTCAGGAGTCCATCTTGCTTCCAAACTTCCTCCAACCTCTATCAGAGCTGAATCAAGTGGGCTGGAAAAGGGCAGGCCTGCATAGGGCAGAGAGTGTATACCAAAAACCTCTGTGCCATCAACAGTTTCACAGGCTCACCTACTCCCCTCTCCATACCCTCACCCCCTCTTCAAATCCCCTCTTCCCACTCCACCTGCTCACTCCTACCATGTTTCCTACCTTCATTGTTTGTTTCCATCTGCCTGAAGATCTTGTCTGTTTGATTCTCGGGCATGGACTTGTCCTCAGGCATCTTCATCACGGAGGACACCATCTTGTAGATGGCCTGCAAAGGGGCATCTGTGAGTGTGCTCTGGAGGACGGAGGGTGAGTTACGGTCCTTGCTCAGCTAACCAAGGAGCAATGACAGGGCAGAGTCAGGACCCTTCTCTCATCAGAACAAGTCTCACAAACAAGGTGCTGGGTAAAGGGAGCCAGGAAAGTTTAAGTGATGTTCAAGAGCACAGGATACAGCTGGGGCATGGAAGAATGTAGGGCTCCTTGGTTCTGAGTAGAGGGGAGGTTGTGGGGGAAAGCATCTGTCTGAAAGGAAGGCCTTTGGTGGGGAGCTGGGAAATCCTTGAGGGAAGGTCAAAGGGGAAATCCATTGATCCCTGCCCACCCATGGGTCCTGAATCTGCAGATTCAACAAAATACAGGTGGAAAATAGTCTAGAAAACGAAACTGGAGGTACACAGTTTCTTGTTATTTCCCAAATAATACACATTATTATTAACATCTATAGCCATTGTATTAGGCACTGTATATAATTACTTTACTTATTTTATGGATGTATGTAATTATTTATTTGAGGGAGATGACCTCACGACCAATTCAGAGGACAACTTGTGGAAGCTGGTTCTCTTTTCCTACCATGTGGGTCTTAGGGATCAAAGCCAGGCTGCCAGGCTTGGTAGCAAGCACCTTTACCCACAGAGTCAGCTCACTGGACCAAATACAGAGATGGTTTAGAGCATGGAGTAGGAAGGATGCAGGGTGCACATAAGCATTGCTCCTGTGAAGGACTGACTGCTGACTCATCCTTTACTGTGTCTTTCTGATTTCTATAAGAAGCCCTATAGACAGCTAGTGTGTGTGTATGTTATACATATGTGTGTAGATGATCACCCACCCATGCAGAGGCCAAACAGGAATACCGGTGTTCACAAGATTCCCATTCTCTATCACTGAACCTGGCCGGGGCTTATCATTTTAGCTAGGTTGCCTGCTCAGCAAGCTTCTGGGACTCACTTGTCCCCTAGTTCTAGGGTTTCGGGCATGCTCAGCCACTCCTGCCTTTTCCGTGGGTGTTGGGATTCAGAACTCAGGTCCTCATGCTGAGTATCAAGTGTTCTTCCCCACTGAGCCATTTTCCCAGTTCTTGCTTTGACAATTCTTAATCACCTATCTGAGCCTCAGATCTTATTAGAGGTTAAAAAAAAAAAAGACCCGTTTTATAGAATTGTGTGAATAAACCTGATGGATGAGCTCAGCTGGGGCCTGATTTCCAGCAAGCAATCGATAGATGCTTAGCTTTTATCATTATTCTCTGCAGACATGCAGTCCTTTAGTATACCAGGTAGCAAGTGGGCAGAGGAATGACCTGGTGTATGGGGCCGGGGATGGGGGTCCTGGATCCCTGACTCCCCATGCGCCAGGCCCTGTCAAGTGCAGGTACCTGCACTATCTCCAGCATTTCACTGCAGCTGATGTAGCCATTGCTGTCTAGGTCGTACATGCTGAAGGCCCACTTGACCTTCTGTTTCAGCTTGTCCCAAGAGGTCATGCTCAGAGCAATGATGAACACTCGGAAGTTGATGGTGCTATCACTGTTGGTGTCAAACGTGTGGAAGACATGTTCAGCGAACTTGGAGGTGTCTCTGTAGGGGTAGAATTTGGCCTAGATCTTGAAATTGTCCACGGTCAGGTGGCCAGTGGAACACCCATTGAGGAAGCCCTTCTACCACTCCTGAAGCTCATGGTTGGTGAACTCCCTGTGTTTCCGCAGGTCCTGCAGCACCTCAGGACCCAGCTTGCTGTTCTGCTTTCCCATGGCAGCTGGCAGTGGAGACTAAACCTGCAAGGCCAAGACACAAGGTAAGCTGTGGATAACTGAAACTCCATGTCTGGCTTCCTATCACATTCTACCACCATGCTGGCTAAGCAATATCTGCTGTATGTCCAGTGCCATCCATCACAGCAGTGGTTCTCAGCCTTCCTTAATACAGTTCCTCATGTTGTGGTGAACTCCCAGCTATAAAGTCATTTTCGTTGCTACATCATAACTGTAATTTTGCTATGGTTATGAATCATAATGTAAATATGTGATATGCAGAAGGGTCTTAGGTGACTCCCTTTGAAAGGGTCATTCCATTGTCAAAGGGGTTATGATAACACAGGTTGAGATCTTCTGGGCCAGAAGAACTCAAGACCATGATAGTGCAAGCTCTGGCTTTTAGTATTTCCAGGATGGCTCTCCTCAGGAGGTACAAAATGGCTGTATATAACATGGCAAAACCCAGAACACTCTAGGAAAGACAGAAAGAATATCTTTTTATAGCTAAATACAGTCTACTTGGAGCAGAATCATGGTATAAGGAGACAGGGAGAGGCAAGCCAAAATCAGTGGAATGAAGCTTTGTCAAATGTCCTGTAAGGGTTACACAAGAGGCAGGATTGAGACAAACCCCTCAGCTCATCAGCTTGGGGTAAAGGGGTCTCATGGACCCAATCCTGACTCTTCGCTTTGAACAGCTCTTTCTTTTTCTCGTGGGGGACCCGGTGTGTTTGTTTCCTTGTCACAGATACATTTGCTGATGCTGCATAGTAAATAAATCCTGCCTGCATAGGCAGATGTTAGTGGTTCACACTCCTACCTAACACAGCTAGGGTAAATTTAGAACTAGGTTGACACCCATCCTGAGTGGACTCAGGGATGATACCAGAGAACAGGAACATGGCTTTGGCCCTTCAAAGTTCAACTTCATTTATCAGCAACCTTAATTTTATAAATGACATTTAAAAACCCCATTCTTACCCAGATTTCTGGGTTAATCTGGGTATGTAGGGTTTCATGGGGACCCAGGTATTAAAGCTTTGAAGCATGTTGATAGGGGGTTTCTAGACCCCCCAAGACCTCCTTATCCCCCTCCATACAATACTGGGAGAAGTTATCAGCACATGCCATGCTATTTTTAACCCTAGAAGAGACACCTGGAACCTTATGGGAGTCCCCACTCTTTATTATGCCTTTGAGATATTGTTCTGCCAGGGAGATCTAGAATTAGTATCAATCAGTTGGTGAATGTCCATGTGAATGTTAACAGCTGAAACAGCCCCCATGGAAATTCAGGACTGTGCTTCATTGGCCAGCACACCACACTGCAGTCTTCTACAAGGTCCATGTGTGAGATCCTGCAGTGATTGGCCATTGGCCATTAATACTCGTTCACTTCCCTACCTCAATTTTGATTTCTTTCTTTCACAGTAACACACCTGTATAGCTCAGGTATTTTTGAAATGTGTAGAAGAACTAGTGTGGGTGAGTCTCCTCTACCCAAGTCCCAAAGGAAACCACTCTGAAGTGCTCAGAGGCTTATGAATTCTAAGCACTACGTGCTAGGTCCTATTAAGGAAGATGAGACATGCACTCAATATTACCTGCCACCGCCCGTCTTCATCACCTCTTTCCCAGGATGTTAGCATTCTATGTACATATTTTATTTACTTATTCACAGGACTAGGAGATATTTAAAGTTCCTTGTCCAACACAGACATATGGCACCTTGATATTGCCTTTCAAAGAACACATTTACTTACCTAAACATGCCCTCCCCTGTACAAACAACCAACTCAAATGTCCACAGTATCTTGATCAGAAATAATCATCAACTCATGTAGTCAGGTGCCACACATCTGTAACTCCAGAACTGGAGGGTAGAGGCAGGATTATCAGGAGTTCAAGGTCATCTATGACTATATAACAAGTTCATGGCCAGCCTGAGCTACATGAGACCCTGTCTAACAAAGTTATATTAAAAGAAAGAGAACAGGAAGTCCAATAGTGGTGCATGCCTTTAACCCCATCACTCAGTGACAGTGCAGACAGATAGGAGTTCAATGAAGGCTACCCTGGGCTACAGAGCAAGTTCTAGGATAGCCAGGACTACACAGAGAAACATTGTCTCTCTCTGAAAGACATACACACAAACATAGACCGGGGGGGGGGGAGGAGAGAGAGAGAGAGACCGAGAGACCGAGAGACAGAGAGAGATCTTCAAATGGAAGATTATGCACAAGGGCATGTGGTGATTGATGCCATCTATGAGAACAAGTCCGATGGGTTTGTGAGTGGAGGCCTCCTGTGGAAGAACTTACTGGAAAGGTAAAGTTTAAGTGGGGAATTGGCTGAATGGACAGGTACCTTGTAGGACTTTCTGTCGTGTTTTCCTTTGTAATTTTGTTTGTTTGTTTTATGAGATAGGGTCTCATGTAGCTAGAAAGGAGCGATGACACTACATTCTTCTCAAAGCAGTTTATTCAGGAACCTTTCAGCATGAATGCATGAATCTCTCTTCACGAATAGTCTCTTGTGTATCTCCTTGCCCCCAATCGCAATCCCTTATATAGCCCCTCAACCATGCGCCATCAGCCCAGTCCACATAAGAGCAGTCCATTGGCCAGAATCATCACTCGTCATATGGTCTGATCTTGAATGATGGTGCACCTACGCAGTTCTCATGATGGTCATGGCTTATTTTCAGGTGTATGAGGAAGTCGGGTGCAAGTCGTAAGACTTGGCTACAGTCCCGGGCGCCATCTTGGGACTGCTGTGACACCCACTCCCCACATCTCCCCCTTCTGTACTTATTGGCAGAGAGAATGTCTGTCTTATGTCGCACCCTGTGGCAATGCCCCTTACCCATCATCGGGAGACAAAAAGCATTGGTTTGATCCCTGTCTTAGGTTGGTGACATGCCCAGGGAGTCTTACCCGTCATTGACTACTTCTCTAGCATGCCAAGCCACACATGAGGAGATTGTCCTGTTTTGGCTGGCGCAAAAGCCTGTATCATAAAGGCTTGGGCTCTGCACTGATGACTCTGCATGCGGCAGGTGCACCAGAAGGCCAGGATGCTGATTAATATCAAACACAGGGCAAGTCCATCAATTCTGGCTCACTCTTTCAAGCGGGAGACAGCGGTCAGCAATCCAAAGCTTCTGCAACTCCAACGGTTAAATTATTCACAGCCACGGCAGTTTGTAAGGGATATGGCCGCACTGGTGGCTGCAGTGGCAGAGATTGCTACAGCAGTGACAATGGCTGCAGCAACGCCAAAAATCCCTCTTAGGTCCAAACAAAGTCATAGCAGAAGGAGCCTGAACAGGCAAAGGTTCAAAGCGAGGCATCCTAGTCACAACAGCTAAATGATATTTAGATGCATTCCAGCACATACTATAATAACAAATATCACGACTACAATTAACAACATTATTCTCATAACTACCATTATAAACAATAAACACAAAAGGAGGCCACATACAAACAGGCATAGCCTGAAAAGAAGCATTCCTCCCTCCAGCAAATTGAAATACAGAAGTTTTAAACACATTAGTCCATTCCAATTAAAACTTGCATTGCCCCAGGCCCCTCTCGCCACCATGCTTAAGGGGGGAAGATCAGTGCAACTACCATTCACCCCACCTAACACCATATATTAAAAGGATTACTAGCTCCTACTTGAGCTGGATTTTGATATGTCCAATTATACCCTGAAAAGGAACTATTATGGACTGTACCTATATAAGGGGAAAATGAAAAATAATTCTTCACTGCCCAAGGTACTTTTCTAGATCGACAGCCGGTCCAAGGTGGAAGGGAATCACGAACGCTCCTACAAAAAAGGGGCCCATCTAGGTTAGATAGGTGCTATTGCCCTTGGATATTCTGGCAGGCCACAACCCTCAAATCCAGGTAGCAACAGCTTTAGTAGATACAGCTGAACACAATCACTCATCTATGAAATATTTTGAATCATCTGAAAACACAACAATCCCCTTAGCTGAAGCAGCATAGATTCCGGCACTGGAGCTATCTCTCCATCCCATGATAAAAAAAAGGCAATTGTAGCAAAGCATTAGATGTAAAGAATTGAGGAAACACCTGTGCCAAATGCGTCAACGGCATGGTTTTCAGGAACACAGAAATAATTCCCCAATGTAGCTCTTCAGTTCTCACTAGCGGGACCATTCCCAGCCACAGGAATATCCACGTCCTCATTGCTCTGATTGCCCTGAATTGCTCTGGTCAGCCTCTCTGGGATCCACAGCAGTAGTTGGTGATCCTGGGGAAACACACAAACAGACCCTCTCTCCCAAACCAACACTGGGTCAGGGCCCTTCCAACAACCAGTCAAGAAGTACACTTGGATGGGATAATTAGTTTGAGCCGCTATAAATCTCCCTTGTCCCAGCAGCATGTCTTGATCCCAGGCTGCCTGGCCATTGCCAGCATTTATTGCTGCATGCTCAGCAGCAACCTCAATGAAAAATGCCGTCCAGTCTAAATATTGGCCTGGTGACAATCAGGCATGAGCCAGATTCTGCCAATTGCTTGGAGTCATGCAGTAGCGGTGCAGGTTCAATAACTGCACTCTTACAAAAGCAGCACTGACACCATAAGTACGAACTCCTTACGCTAATCTTTGAACAATCTTCCAATCAAGTGGCTCATGATAATGACCTCCCTGTGCATCCTTAAATACAGGAAAGCACTGGGCTCCCAGTTCCCTCCAGGTTTCTGAATGCAGACTATGCCCAGATCCTCTGTCAGGGGCTCACGGAGGCTGCCACAGCGGCCCTGGCCCTGAAGGTTCTACCTTCATTTTTAGTTTCTCTAGACTGTCAGCTATGCTCTCCAGATTGTCCTCAGACATATCCCCATCACTAGAACTTCCTTCTGCCTCTGACTTTTGGGATCGAGCCTCTCTCACCTGATTCAGTGCCTCATTGCCCTTTTGGAGTTCTACTCCACACTGGCAGCACCCCTTTAGCAAGAACTCCCTGTTCTTCTGCAAACTTCAAGTCCTTCCCTAACTTCTCCCACCTGAGCCCTGTAAGAAGTCCTGATACAGAGAACCAAGGAGCGACCTGATCCACTACTTTTAAAAAGTTCTACAGGGTCTCCTTTTTCAGCCTGATTCCTTTCACTTTCAGCAAGTCCTTAAGGGCTTGGCTAACTGTTTGACCTGAGGTTGAATTCCCCATGGTGCTTGGTGCAACTTGTCACAAAACCAGGAACCTTAACTTGTCCCAAAAACGGGAACCTTAACTTGTACCCAAACCGGGAAACTTATAGTCTCAATCCAAGAACTTAAATTGTCCCACTTACCCGGGAACCTTACCAGCTAGCTGCCCAGACTGTGATGAGTTCTGAATGTCCCCGTATGGGCCACCATTGGTCGCCTCCGATTCCGATCAGCAGAAAGAAGTGATGACACTACGTTCTTCTCAAAGCAGTTTATTCAGGAACCTTTCAACATGCATGCATGAATCTCCCTCCAGGAATAGTCTCTTATGTATCTCCTTGCCCCCAATCGCAATCCCTTATATAACATCTCATCCACACCCCATCAGCACAGTCCACATAACAGCAGTCCATTGGCTAGAATCATCACTCGTCATATGGTTTGATCTTGCATCATGGTGCGCCTGCGCAGTTCTCACAATGGTCATGGCTTATTTTCAGGTGTATGAGGAAGTCAGGGGCAAGTCATAAGATTTGGCTGCAGTCCTAGGCACCATCTTGGGACTGCTGCCACATCTGCTCCCCACAGTAGCTCACTCTGACTTCAAACTTACTACGTAGCTGAGGACAACCTGCACCCTTACCTTCCTGCCTCGCCTGTCTAGCAGTCACAGGTGTGAGCCACAAAGCCTGGCTCTTTTGTAGATTTTTTTGTTTTGTTTTGTTTCTTTGGTTTTTTTGTTGTTTTGTTTTTTGAGACAGGGTTTATCTGTATAGCCCTGGCTGTCCTGAAACTCACTTTGTAGATGAGGCTGGTCTCGAACTCAGAAATGCCCCTGACTCTGCCTCCCTAGTGCTGTGATAAAACGTCATTTACAGTTTTAAGATGTCAAAATGTGTACATGTGTTCTTTTCCTTTTTTCTCTTTCAAAGCTTTAAAAATATTTATCTATATAGTATGTTACAAATGATTTTCTTTTTATATAATACATTCTGAGGTTGCCTGGTACCTGCAAAGGCCTGAGTAGTATGTCGGATCCCTGGAACTGGAGTTACAGAAGTTTTGAGCCACCATGTGGGTGTAGGGAACAGGACTGAACTGGGGTCCTCTGCCAGAACAGCAAGAGCCCTCTCTCCAGGATTCCATTCCCCTTAGATTTCATTTTCTACTCAAAGAAGAAGAATCCCCAAATCATAGTCGCCCAGCCTCTAACTCTTGACTGGTGGCATGTCTAAGAACCTCTGAGTTGATAGGACACTATAAGCTAAGGCCTGTCTGGGAGGGGCTTCAGGAACAAGAAATAGAGACAGAGCCTTCGCGCTGGCACACAGCTCTAATCCCAGCAGTCAGAAAGCAGAGGCAGCCAGATAACTTTGAGCTCCATGCCAGCCTGGATTACAGAGAGAGGACCCTGTCTCGAAAACAAAAAACAACCGAAACGCAGAACTAGGGTCCTAGAGGACCTGCATACAGGGGTGAAGGCTCTCTTGAGTCCCCTGGTGATGGCTTACTGTCAGATCCTCTCTTTTCTTGCTACATGCACTTCCTATCTCACAGCCTTGCTTCTACCACGGTTTATTGTCCTCTTTCCTAATCACCTACAGCCTGGGCTTCAACCATGGGTCAGCCAACCTCTCCCTTGCTCACTGGACATTGAGCTTGACAGGGTGGCCAGTGCTAGCTGGAAGTATAGTCAGAAGCTAGCTACATCCATCTCTGAAGAGGAGCACACAATACCAATTTCCCCAGCCACAGAGAGTCTGCACTAAGAGGACAAATGCGACTGCTGTTGGCTGAGGGGTCACCACAGGCCTAGTATAAGCATACAGATGAGCTGCTCTCCATGGATCCCACTACCCAGGGCTCTAATCCACACCCCAACATAGAGTAAGACCATATCATGACTCTTTGGGAAGGGATAGAAATGTCCTGGCTTTATTGTAGGTAATTCATTTTGGAAACTCAATTAAGAAAACACATGTAAAGTTGAAGCCACCCTGGGAACACGGAGGTGTAGGTAAGAATAGGGCAGCCAACAGTTGGAGGGTGGTACACCTGGTGATGGTTGGTCCAAAGAATCCCTTAGTGGAGCAGGAAAAGAGGTACAAAAAGAGATGTCTGGGGACAATCCAGGAATACTGATACAGAAGAAAGGGAGGAAGGAGGGGAGGAGGAAGGAAGGAAAAAGGGAGGGAAGGAAGGAAGAAATGAGGGAGAGGGAAAAGGAGGGCATGAGAGGGAGAAGGGAACTGGAGTACCTAGAGGAAGGAACAATGAGCTGAGCCCAGGAGGTGACTACTAGGATGTTACTGTCAGAGGCAGGCCCTCAGGAGACCCTCAGGCAGGAGACAAAACTGTGAAACAATGTGAACAGGAGACCCCAGAAAAGAGGGCAGAGTTTGGGGTGGTAGCAGGTAAAAGGTAGAGAAGCCAGGTTGGTTCAAGATGGGAGGTGTGGGGTCCTCTGCTCAAATACTAGTATTAAAGAGAAAAGATCTAGACCCGGTGAAGCCATGTAGCTCCAAGGCCCTCACCACTGAGCCATTCACACAGGGAAACCTACAATGTGTCTCTGGCCTGGAGTTCACTTAGAAATGTCACCCATCAGATACATCTTGCTAACCAGAGAACTGACCATCAGAGAGCTGCAGAACCTCTCCTAAGTGAGCCAGGACCTGACTCCAGGATACCCAGGTATGGGATTGTGCTGGTATGACAGTCCCAGAGAGGGCAATGTGGAAACAGCTGCATTGCCACCATAGCTAGCCCTGTGCTTGTGGCTCCTCTTCATGATCAACAGCCCTGGACCCCACTGCCTTGCCTCAGACCCTTGGTTTCCAGCTCATGAACGCAGCATCCACCCACCTCATTGAACACACATCACTGCTGTGTCTGTGATCTATCATCTAACAGATGCTACTAGAATGCCAAACTCCTTGTACCCTCTCTGCAAAAACCTGCCAGGAGGAGGCTGCAGTGCAGACAGCCTTGGAGGTGTTGGAGGAGAGGCTTCATTTCCCTTATTTCTCATTCCCTTCCCAATGGCTTGAAGATCTGCTCCTTACCAAATATTTCGGAGGTAGGAGCTCCAGAACACAGGGCTGTGCCTCTGCCCAGCCTTTGCATCCTCCCTGTTATCAGGCTGCTAATTAGAATTCATGCTTTGCATTGGTTTTGGACATTCTTGCTGTTGTGGTTATAGTACACACACACACACACACACACACACACACACACACAAACAAACACACATACACACACACAGAGACAGATGGCCTTGTTCTCAGGATGTACTAATACTAATTTGGAGGCAGGAAGAATTTTGACATAGCTCACATCCAAGCAGATCCCAAGTGACCCTCTGTGGATCAAAGAACAAGGCGTAAGCATCAGGAGGATGGAGATCACCCGGGAAACTTCAATCCATGTTTCAGGGCTATCCCTGAGGTGTTGAGGGTTCATGGGATGTAGAAAAGGGAAAAGGAAGGGTCTGATCCTTAGGACCTGGTTCTGAGGAGCAATGGCTTGAAGATCTGCTCCTGCATGCAATGTCATTCAAAGAATGGGTTGTGACAATGGGAATGTGTCTGGCCATCTTAAGCACCTGGGACCAATGGCATAAACAGTATGAGATAAGGAGGAAGGGAGGGTAGGATTGACCCTTTTCTAAAACTCCAGTAAAGAAGGGCTCCATGTAAAGAAGCCTCAGTCCTGGAGGGACTCCATGGAGCATAGTCCTCCTGCCCTGCCATGTTCCACTACACCCAGATGGGAAAACACACCTTTACAATGCTAAGTGCTGCTGAGACTCTTCAATATCCAGCAGCTAGCCCTGAGCCATAGGAACTCTCAGCCACTGCAGTCAGTGACAGTGACCCCTATTCCCCTCCAAAGGGGACAAGGATTCAGTACAGACACTTGGGACAAAGGACCAACAATCATATAGCAAGCTAGCCAAATAACCCTCCAAGAAGGACAAGAAAGCAGGCTCCCAGAAGCAGAAAGCCCCCTACACCCACCATAGCCTCTTTCTTGACAGATACACCCCTTCACCTGGGAGAGTGTATCACCAGAGAAGCCCATACTTGAGCAGACAGTTAGGACCTGCTTCAGTGTTTTCCAGTCTCTTGGGTTCTTGAAGTATAGATGCTTGAGTCATGCTGGATTTTGGTCCCTATTCTCGAGTGCTCTGCACTACAAATGCACATTCCTAGGCAGGACAACTAGGTGCTCTGGCCAAGAAGATGGAATTTAGAGTCAAAACTGAAGGCCAAGAGGGGATTTTGGAAGATGACAGAGCCTCCAGTGAGTGGTAAGCCGTCTCACATGCTTCAGCTAGTGAAGGAAAATGAGATTTTGTAACTTGTGATTCATGTAAAGAGTTGTCTAGGAGCCCAGATGCCAGGGCAGGGCTCTTCTGTAAAGATGAAAAAGAATGCAAGGACACAGGCAAGGCTATCTTGTCTGAGTTGACACCATCTGGCCAGAACCTCCCCTCTGGCTACTGCCCTTTGGCGCCGGGGTAATGTCATACATAAACTGGTTGCTATGTGAACAAAGATAAGGCCCCAGCCCACAGGAACAAGGTCATGATGCCCTTTGGCTGACATGTATTCTTACTGTTAATGTTTGAATGAGCCAATCCCATACCTTTGTTGAAATTCCTTGCACTCCTATCCCGTTTTCTTTCATAAGAACCCCCCTAGTTCTGGAGACTCTGAGTCGACTCCCCTGCCGTCTGTGTAAGGTACATGTCGGCCCAGAGATATTCCAATAAAGTCTCATGTGTATTGCAACAAGAAGGATTCTTGCGTGTTCGTGGGTGCACCCTATCCCTGGATTAGAGTGGGGGTCGCCATATGGGGGTGTCCTACATTTAGGGGCTTGTCCGGGATTTGGAAGCGCCCAGAACCCCAAGAATATCCCTTGGAGGTATGTCTGTGTGAGTTTGGTGTGTCTGAGTGCGGTGCTGCTGAATTTGTGTCTCGGTTTTCCAGTTTTAGTATTCTGGCAACTACCGCTGAGGTCCGTGTGAGTCTGAAAGAGTAAAATTACTGAACACCTGAACTTTTCCTGAACTCTCTTACCCCTCCCATCCAGAGACTGTTCCCGGAACACTCTTGAACTTTTTACCCCAAGGTACCCCCTCCCAATTGGAAACAGCTCCAGGAACATTTTTTAGATAAGGGGTCTCCTGAAAAAAAAAACCTAGTCCTACCCCTCCTAACTGAAGACTATGCCAAGAACATTTTTGAGATAGGGGCCTCTTGGCACTACCTCAGAATGTTCCAATAGATCAAGTACATTGCCAAAATATAGGACACGACCCCTTGGTTATGTAAAGCCCCTTGGCAGAACACCTTAGTGACGCACATTTGTACTTTCCCTACCCTGTTCCCCCTTACCCTTCTCCTATAAAAGCCTGTGACAAATCTGGGCAAATGGTCGAAGCTCCTCTGCATCTTGCTGAGTGCATGAGTTTCGACCCCAGAGGCCTCCGGTCCATGTGCTTGCTTGTTGCTGCTTCATAAAATCTTACTCTCTACACCCTGAGTTCGGTCTCAGTGTCTTCTTGGGTGCGCGGCTGACCCGGGGCTTGAGTGAGTGCCTCCCTTTGGGAGTTTTGGAGTCTTTCATTTGGTGCGTTGGCCGGGAATCAGCGCGACTACCCAGAAGTCCTGGACCCACTCAGAAGTAAGATTTACTGTTCTGCTTTGGTCTGGTGTCTGTGTTCTGTTAGTTTCTGAGAGGCCAGGAAGGCCATTCTGTATCTGGTGCAATCGCGGTTTCAGTTTTGCAGACGCTCAGTGTGCAATGTGCACAGTGAGACCGCGCTCCGGGTAGGAGCGCAGGGTGTGGATAGACAGACGTGTCCAGGTGTCCACCGTCTGTGCGCCCTGGGAGACGTCCCAGGAGGACAAGGGGAGGACTAAGGACGCTTAGTGGACCCCGTGCGAGATCGTGGGTTCGAGTCCCACCTCGTGCTTCAGGTTGCGAGATCGTGGGTTCGAGTCCCACCTCGTGCTTCAGGTTGCGAGATCGTGGGTTCGAGTCCCACCTCGTGCTTCAGGTTGCGAGATCGTGGGTTCGAGTCCCACCTCGTGCTTTGGTTCTTTCTTTGTCTGTCCAGTCTCGTGTCTGCTCTTGTCTTGTCTGCCATTATTTTAGAAATGGGACAATCTACCTCCTCTCCCCTGTCTCTAACTTTGGTGCATTGGGGAGAGGTGAGGGAAAGGGCTCACAACCAGTCGGTGGAGGTTAAGAAGGGTCCTTGGCAGACCTTCTGCACTTCCGAGTGGCCGACATTTGGAGTGGGCTGGCCACCAGAGGGTGCTTTTGACTTGTCACTAATCGCCGCCGTCAGGCAAATTGTTTTTCAGGAAGAAGGAGGTCACCCTGATCAGATCCCTTACATTGTGACTTGGCAGAGTCTTGTTCAGTTTCCACCTCCGTGGGTCAAGCCTTGGATTCCAAATTCTTCGAAACTGACGGTCGCGGTTGCCCAGTCTGACGCAGCCGAAAAATCCAGTCCCTCAGCACCCCCCAAGATTTATCCAGAGGTTGACGACCTCCTCTGGATGGATTCCCAACCTCCCCCTTACCCTCCTCCCCAGCAGCCGCCTGCGGCTGCCCCGCCGCAGGGACCAATAGTGAGAGGGGCTCAGGGACCGGCGGGGGGAACTAGGAGCCGCCGAGGCCGGAGTCCCGGGGAGGAGGGGGGACCGGACTCAACAGTCGCCTTGCCACTTAGAGCACATGTGGGGGGGCCAGCGCCAGGACCTAATGATCTCATTCCTTTGCAATACTGGCCTTTTTCCTCTGCAGATTTATACAATTGGAAAACTAACCACTCTCCTTTCTCAGAAAACCCCTCTGGGCTTATTGGGCTCCTTGAATCACTTATGTTCTCCCATCAACCCACTTGGGACGATTGTCAGCAGCTTTTGCAGGTCCTTTTCACCACGGAAGAGAGAGAAAGAATTCTGCTGGAAGCCAGGAAGAATGTCCTGGGACAAGACGGGACCCCCACTAACCTCCCCAATCTCATAGATGAATCCTTTCCTTTGACTCGTCCTAATTGGGACTATAACACTGCGGAAGGTAGGGAGCGTCTCACGGTCTACCGCCGGACTCTAGTGGCGGGGCTCAAAGGGGCTGCAAGGCGACCCACTAATTTGGCCAAGGTAAGAGAGGTCCTTCAGGGACTAGCGGAGCCGCCCTCTGTTTTCTTAGAACGACTAATGGAGGCTTACAGGAGATATACACCGTTTGATCCTTCTTCAGAGGGTCAGAAAGCAGCTGTGGCTATGGCTTTCATTGGTCAGTCTGCTTCTGATATTAAGAGAAGGTTACAGAGATTAGAGGGGCTCCAAGATTATACTTTGCAGGATTTAGTAAAAGAAGCTGAAAAAGTGTATCATAAGAGGGAGACAGAGGAAGAAAAGCGAGAGAGAGAAAAAAGGGAGCTTGAAGAGAGGGAGAATCGGCGTGATCGCCGACAAGAGAGAAACTTAACCAAGATTTTGGCCATAGTAGCAGGTGCAAAAGGGGCAGAAAGAGGACAGTCAGGGTACCTGGGCAACAAGGCAAGAAGACTTCCACGGGAACAGAAACTCCAACTTGAAAGAGACCAGTGTGCATGTTGTAAAGAGAAAGGACATTGGGCCAGAGATTGCCCCAAAAGGAAGCCAAAAGAACCCAAGGTGTTGACTATGAAAGAAGACTAGGGAAGTCGGGGCTCAGATCCCCTCCCTGAGCCTAGGGTAACACTTTCTGTGGAGGGGACTCCTGTTAATTTTTTAATAGACACAGGAGCAGAACACTCAGTTTTGACTAAACCGTTAGGACAATTAGGAAGCAAAAAGACTATGGTAATAGGAGCTACTGGCAGTAAATTTTACCCCTGGACTACTAAGAGAGTTTTGGAAGTAGGAAAAAATCAAGTAACTCACTCTTTTCTTGTAATACCTGAATGCCCTGCGCCCCTTCTGGGACGAGACCTGTTGACTAAACTTAAAGCACAAGTCCAGTTCACCTCAAAGGGACCAGAAGTCACCTGGGGAGAGACCCCTATAGCATGCCTGGTTTTAAATTTAGAAGAAGAGTATCGCCTCCATGAGCAGGGTCCTAAACAGTTACCAGACCCTGAATGGCTGTCCGCTTTTTCTGAAGTATGGGCTGAGCAGGCAGGATTGGGATTAGCTAAACAAGTGCCTCCGGTTGTGGTAGAGTTAAAAGCCGATGCCTCCCCCGTCTCAATCAAGCAGTACCCTATGAGTAAGGAAGCTAAAGAAGGCATCCGGCCGCATATTCAGAGACTGATAGAGCAAGGAATTTTGGTGCCTTGCCAATCTCCTTGGAACACTCCTCTCCTGCCAGTGCGGAAGCCTGGGACTAATGATTATCGACAAGTGCAAGATTTAAGAGAGGTTAATAAGAGAGTGCAGGACATTCACCCTACTGTTCCAAATCCTTACAACTTATTAAGTTCCCTCCCACCAGAGCGGACTTGGTACACTGTTCTGGACTTAAAAGATGCCTTTTTCTGCCTCCGATTACACCCTAATAGCCAGCCACTGTTCGCTTTTGAGTGGAGGGACCCAGAAGGAGGATATACAGGTCAGCTAACCTGGACAAGGTTGCCCCAAGGATTCAAGAACTCCCCCACTCTTTTTGATGAAGCACTTCACCGTGACCTTGCACCTTTCAGGGCACAGAATCCTCAGATTTCTCACTTACAGTATGTAGATGACTTGCTGGTTGCAGCCTCAACTCAGGAACTGTGCCTTGAAGGAACCAAGAGGCTCCTGAATGAACTGGGTGAGTTGGGGTATCGGGTATCAGCAAAGAAAGCCCAGCTATGCCGTACTGAGGTGACCTACCTAGGGTACACTCTCCGGGAAGGAAAGCGGTGGCTCACTGAGGCCAGAAAACAAACTGTGATGCTGATCCCAACCCCTACCACCCCGCGCCAAGTACGTGAGTTTCTGGGGACAGCGGGCTTCTGCAGACTCTGGATACCAGGGTTCGCAACACTGGCAGCCCCTCTATATCCACTTACTAAAGAAAAAGTCCCATTCACTTGGACTGAGGAACACCAAAAAGCCTTTGACAGCATAAAGGCAGCCCTGCTTGCAGCCCCCGCTCTGGCTTTGCCAGATCTGACTAAGCCTTTCACCCTATATGTTGATGAGCGGGCTGGAATAGCTCGTGGGGTTTTGGCTCAGACTCTGGGGCCCTGGAAGCGGCCAGTGGCCTATTTATCTAAAAAGCTCGACCCAGTTGCCAGCGGCTGGCCTTCTTGCCTGAAGGCCATTGCTGCAGTGGCTCTGCTTGTTAAAGACGCTGACAAACTTACTCTGGGTCAGCATGTGACTGTGATCGCCCCCCATGCTCTGGAGAGTATTGTACGTCAGCCCCCTGACCGGTGGATGACTAATGCTCGGATGACCCATTACCAGAGTTTGTTGCTAAATGATCGAGTAACTTTTGCTCCACCTGCTATCCTCAATCCTGCTACCCTCCTCCCCTTGGCGGATGACTCCACTCCTGTACATCAATGTGCTGATATCCTGGCTGAGGAAACTGGAACGAGGAGAGATCTAACTGATCAGCCTTGGCCGGGTGTGCCTGCCTGGTACACAGATGGCAGCAGCTTTGTGGTGGAGGGAAAAAGGAAAGCAGGAGCGGCGATAGTAGATGGAAAACAGGTAATTTGGGCGAGTAGTCTTCCAGAAGGAACTTCGGCTCAGAAGGCTGAACTTATGGCACTAACCCAAGCCCTGCGGTTGGCTGAAGGTAAGGCAATTAACATTTACACTGACAGCCGATATGCTTTTGCTACAGCTCATATCCATGGGGCCATCTACCAACAGAGGGGGCTACTTACCTCAGCAGGAAAAGACATTAAAAACAAAGAAGAGATTCTAGCCCTCTTAGAGGCTATACATATGCCAAAGAAAGTGGCCATTATCCATTGTCCGGGACACCAAAAAGGTCAGGATCCTGTGGCCCAAGGAAACCAGATGGCTGATGTAGCAGCAAAGCAGGCAGCCCAGGGGGTGATGGCTTTGACAGGAAGGAGTGGGCCTTCATCAGGACCCTCACCAGTGACTCATCCTAATTACAATTGTATATTCTGTCAGAAGCAAGCTGCTCTAGAAACAGCAGTCTTGGTGGAGGGAGGACCTCGTCAAGAGGCACGCCAGGACCAAAAAGAAGAATATGATATCAGGGAGCTCATCTGGACTGCGGACCAGCTTCCCTATTTTTCCCAAGCACGTATCAAGCTACCTGCCAGAGAGGGAAGAGAATTTGTCCAGAAACTGCATCAATTCACCCATTTAGGGGTTGACAAACTCTTGAGACTTATTAAAAATTCCAGATATCAGATCCAAGAATTAAATAAGGTGGTGCAACAGGTAGTGGAGTCCTGTCGAGCTTGTGCACTCACTAATGCTGCCCGGCCTTATAAAGAACAAGGAAGGAGACAACGGGGGGATCGCCCAGGAGTTTACTGGGAAGTAGATTTTACTGAAATTAAACCAGGAATGTATGGTAACAAGTACCTGCTGGTATTTGTAGACACTTTTTCAGGGTGGGTAGAGGCCTTTCCCACCAAGTCTGAAACTGCCAAGGTAGTGACTAAGAAGATCCTTGAAGAAATCCTACCCCGGTTTGGGATCCCTAAGGTAATTGGCTCAGACAACGGGCCTGCATTTGTTGCCCAGGTAAGTCAGGGATTGGCCACACAATTGGGGACTGATTGGAAATTACACTGTGCTTATAGACCCCAAAGCTCAGGACAGGTAGAAAGAATGAATAGAACCCTAAAAGAGACCCTAACTAAATTAGCTATTGAGACCGGTGGTAAGGACTGGGTGACCCTCCTTCCCTTTGCGCTCCTTAGGGTCCGAAACACCCCTGGACGTTTCGGTCTTACTCCTTATGAAATTCTACATGGGGGACCACCCCCCTTAACTGAGTCTGGCGGGACATTGGATCCCTGTGTTGACTCTTCCTCACCCTCTGCTCTGTTTACCCATTTAAAGGCCTTGGAGGTTGTCAGAACACAGATCTGGGATCAGATCAAAGAAGCTTATGCACCGGGGACTACAACAGTGCCCCACGGGTTCCAGGTTGGAGATTCGGTCCTCGTCAGACGACATCGAGCTGGCACTCTCGAGCCTCGGTGGAAAGGACCATACCTGGTGCTGTTAACAACCCCCACAGCAGTAAAGGTAGACGGAATCGCCGCCTGGATCCACGCCTCCCATGTCAAGAAGGCTCCTAGCCAGGAAAGAGGCAACCATGAAGACAATTGGACGGTGGCAACTACTGACAATCCTCTTAAACTTCGCTTGTGTCGCGGGCGCCACCCTAAGCCTAGGGAACCACAACCCTCATGCCCCAGTTCAGCAGTCTTGGGAAGTGCTTAATGGGGAGGGAAACATTGTATGGGCAATCACTGCAGTCCTTCCCCCTTGGACTTGGTGGCCTGATCTCACTCCTGACATCTGTAGATTAGCAGCAGGATCTCCCAATTGGGACCTCCCCGATCATACTGATCTTGTTAAACCACCCCCTGAACAGCAGTGCGTTCCGAGTGGGATAGGGAGCAACTATGGATGTTCAGGGCAGTTCTATCGAGCTAATCTTAGAGCTGCACATTTTTATGTTTGCCCTGGTCAGGGTCGAAACGGAAGGCTTCAACAAGAATGTGGAGGGGCATCAGATTATTTTTGTGGTAAATGGACATGTGAAACGACAGGGGATGCCTACTGGAAGCCTTCCTCTAACTGGGACCTGATCACGGTAAAACGAGGCAGTGGTTATGATGGGCCGGCCCAGGGAGAAAGGAACTCCTATAAATACCCAGAGAGTGGATGTGCTCTTAAAAACAGCCCCCCAGGACCATGCAAGGGTAAATACTGCAACCCCTTACTTATAAAATTCACCGAAAAAGGGAAACAAAATCGGTTAAGTTGGTTTAAAGGAAATAGGTGGGGTTTGCGCATATACATTCCACCAAGAGACCCTGGGTTCATTTTTACAATCAGGTTGACAGTAAAAGAATTGGCAGTAACCCCCATAGGGCCCAATAAAGTCATTACAGAACAGGGTCCCCCAATAGTACCTGCTCCCCCACAAGTCCCGGCTGTACCAGTTCCACCAACTCCACGACCCAGAACAGCAAGACCTTCCCTCATGAGGACGACCTTAGCTTCCCCATCGTCCTTAGACACAGAAAGCCGTCTGGTCAGTCTAGTCCAAGGAGCTTTTTTGGTGTTGAATAGGACCAATCCTAATATGACTCAATCATGTTGGTTATGCTATGCCTCTAGGCCCCCTTATTACGAAGGAATTGCTCAGATCAGGACTTATAATACTACTTCAGATCATTCCCAATGCCTTTGGGGAGAAAACAGAAAGCTGACTCTGGAAGCAGTTTCAGGAAGTGGACTCTGTTTAGGCCAGGCGCCTCAGGATAAACGGCACCTTTGTAATCAGACCCAGAACATCCAGCCTAGCAAAAGTGGTCAGTATCTGGTGCCCCCCATAGACACAGTATGGGCTTGCAATACCGGTCTCACTCCTTGTGTATCTATATCTGTTTTTAATAGTTCCAAAGACTTCTGCATTTTAGTTCAGCTTATTCCTAGACTCCTGTATCATGATGATAGCTCCTTTTTAGATAAGTTTGATCATCGGGTCCGCTGGAAAAGAGAGCCCATTACCTTAACTCTGGCAGTACTTTTGGGATTGGGAGTAGCAGCGGGAGTAGGTACAGGGACCGCTGCCTTAATTCAGACCCCCCAATACTATGAAGAATTACGTACAGCTATGGATATTGATCTTAGAACTATAGAACAGTCTATAACTAAATTTGAAGAATCTTTAACTTCCCTGTCTGAAGTAGTGCTGCAAAACAGGAGAGGATTAGACTTATTATTCCTTAAAGAAGGAGGACTTTGTGCTGCCCTAAAAGAAGAATGTTGTTTTTATGTTGATCATTCAGGAGTAATCAAAGACTCTATGGCCAGACTTAGAGAACGCCTAGATATGCGTAAGAGAGAGAGAGAAAGCCAACAAGGATGGTTCGAAAGCTGGTTTAATAAGTCCCCTTGGCTCACCACCCTCCTCTCCACCATAGCAGGACCCTTAATTATACTTATGCTTTTGCTCATTTTTGGCCCTTGCATATTCAATAGGTTAGTAGCTTTTATTAGAGAAAGAATAAATGCAGTGCAAGTTATGGTATTAAGGCAACAATATCGGGTCCTTCAGGAACCCGGTACCCAGCTCTAAGATTAGAGCTTGTCACTAAAAGAAGGGGGGAATGAAAGAGTAAAATTACTGAACACCTGAACTTTTCCTGAACTCTCTTACCCCTCCCATCCAGAGACTGTTCCCGGAACACTCTTGAACTTTTTACCCCAAGGTACCCCCTCCCAATTGGAAACAGCTCCAGGAACATTTTTTAGATAAGGGGTCTCCTGAAAAAAAAAACCTAGTCCTACCCCTCCTAACTGAAGACTATGCCAAGAACATTTTTGAGATAGGGGCCTCTTGGCACTACCTCAGAATGTTCCAATAGATCAAGTACATTGCCAAAATATAGGACACGACCCCTTGGTTATGTAAAGCCCCTTGGCAGAACACCTTAGTGACGCACATTTGTACTTTCCCTACCCTGTTCCCCCTTACCCTTCTCCTATAAAAGCCTGTGACAAATCTGGGCAAATGGTCGAAGCTCCTCTGCATCTTGCTGAGTGCATGAGTTTCGACCCCAGAGGCCTCCGGTCCATGTGCTTGCTTGTTGCTGCTTCATAAAATCTTACTCTCTACACCCTGAGTTCGGTCTCAGTGTCTTCTTGGGTGCGCGGCTGACCCGGGGCTTGAGTGAGTGCCTCCCTTTGGGAGTTTTGGAGTCTTTCAAGTCCAGTGGCTGTGGAAGGAGATGTCCTGAGTCCACAAGCTACAATCCTGGGAAGACATTCCAAGGGTGACCCTGGAGCAAGTGCTCAGGGTTAAGGACAGCCGGGATGACCTGGCTGTCCTCTGGCAGAGTGAGGAAGATCAGGTGCTCTTTCTGCCAGAGCAAGAGTGGACACGGAAACCCACCCCATCAGAGGTAGCGTTTGGCTGGTTGTATAGTTCCAGGCAGTGAAGAGTGTGCTTGGACGTTCTGGTGTCCCTTGTCTCTGTCTTCATTTTGTCTTTGTTTCTGATTTTTGTCATGGGACAGACTGTCTCAACCCCATTATCTTTGACTGAGGACCATTGGACACACGTTAGGGCAAGAGGACGAAATCTATCAGCAAGAGTTAAGAAGAAACCTTGGCAGACTTACTGTACCTCGGAATGGCCCATTTTTGGGGTGGGTTGGCCTCCCAAAGGAACGTTTGATCTCCCCACCATTAGGGCCGTAAAGGCCGTTGTTTTTCAGGAAGGACCAAGATCGCACCCGGACCAGCAACTGTACATCACAGTGTGGGAATATTGAGCGTGATTTCTGCCTGCATGGGTTCGTCCAATTCTCCCACCAGTACGTCCACGTACCAAGGTTTTGATGGTCTGAGAGAATGCTGAGAAGGGGAAATCGAAACTACTACCTGTAGAAGCCAGCGAAAAATCTACTCCGCTGCAGCCAGCGGCCATTTCTAAAATCTACCCAGAAATAGAGTGGCCCCCTGAATGGCCCAACTCTCTACCACCACCTTATCCCCTGATTCTCCAACCTGTACCCCAACCCTCAGCTCCCATGACTCCACCTTCTGTTCTAGGGATCGGGGAGGGAGGTCCCTCAGCAGGAACAAGAAGCCAGCGGGGAGCCCCCAGCGAGGGGCCAGCCGATTCTATGGTGGCACTTCCCCTTAGGGCTGTTGGAGCTCCCCCCTGCCAGCCAGAACGATCTACAGCTTCTGCAAAACTGGCCTTTTTCTTCCTGTGATCTCTATAACTGGAAAGTAAACCACCCCCTTTCTCAGAAAATCCTACAGGGCTTAAAGGGTTGATAGAGTCTCTGATGTACTCACACCAGCCCACCTAGGATGGTTGCCAACAGCTCCTACAAACCCTGTACACCACCTAGGAGAGAGAAAGAATTCTCCTCGAGGCACGGAAGAACGTCCGAGATGGGGCCGGTTGGCCAGTCCAGACCCCGGTCAAGATAGACAAAGGATTTCCTTTGACTCATCCTCAGTGGGATTATAACACAGCACAAGGTAGAGAACGGCTGTCCAATTACCAACAGACACTAGTTACGGGTCTCAGAGGGGCCGCTCATAGGCCCACAAATTTGGCTAAGGTAAGACAAGTTATCCAGGGGCCAACTGAGCCCCCCTCAGCTTTTTTAGAGAGACTCATGGAGGAATGCATTTTGTGGTGAACTTAGGGATAGACTTTAGACTTCGGGGAATCTTAGGCAAGCATTCTACCAACAGTCGTAGCCAACTCCAGCCTACCCTCCCTCCTCTCCCTCCCCCTCACATTTTCATGTGACACAGTCTTTTCTCTGTGTAGCCCTGGCTGTCCTGAAACTCCCTCTGAGACCAGGCTCACTTGGAACTCACACAGATCCATCTACCTCTGCCTCATGAGTACTGGGATTAAAGAAGAGCCTCACCACCATCTGGCTATGATAGAGTCTTTCTAAACAGCCCAGTCCAGCCTTGAACTCAAGACACTCTTCAGTCTGCTGAAATTACTGGAGCACAGCATGCCTTAAGTGCTCTTTTGAAGGAGATGTAAGACATTGCTGCAAGCAGGAAAGGGCAGAGGCCTCCAATTCGTTCCCCCAGTCCCTCTACAGATGGATGTCTTGTGGGATGGAGTCAGAATAGGCTTCTCTGTCTTGCTGCTCAGCATCCAGGATCAGGTTGGAATGTTGGAACCAGGCTTGATGCAGCAGGTTCTTTTGGATCCCTGAGCCAGCTATGTAATGACTCACACATGGGTTCCTGATTGGCTGGGATGACAGGTCATATCAACAGTGTTCTGATGCTGCAGGCCAAGAAGCCAGCAATGGCCTTCCCCCAGTAGCCAGGGGAATGGCACGGGGCCTCTAAGACTGGTTCTGCATGGTCAATGACTGAGGCTGCCCTAGCCAGTGGCCAGCACCCAACACTCCTGGGACGGTCCAGCAGTAACCCAAGGGTGCTGAGCCAGGCCTAGCATAGAGCATGGTAGAATATCTCTCATTGCTTGTGAATGAGCCTATGTGTGTCCCTCTCTAAAAGGAACTGCAGTTTACTTCGTCAGGCTGCAATGGGACATGCAGATTTGGTAGTCCCTGGGTCAATCCCTGCCTACAGCCTTCCCTTCTAGCCATATGTTCTTGCTACCTTGATTTCTCTGAGTCCTGTCTCCTTAGCTGTAAACCAAGAGTGAAGGTCCCTGTGTGTGGAGTTTACAGCCTATTTCTATGAAAGGAAACAGAAGCTATGAGGAGACAGACAAACTGAACCACAGGCAAATGCTCGGTGGGGACATTAGAGGACTTTTACTGTGAAAGACCACAGGCTTCCTCAATGAGCTCCATCTGAGTACAGCACCCTGTGAGGAGGGAAGCCACCGAACTGAAAATCTTCTCTTGCAGGTCACACCTAGTGTAGTGCCATTAAAAACCGTGTTCTGTGCTGGTAAAGAGCCCGGGGTCACTGTGATTTGGAAGCATCCCTGGGTAGGGTCAGTGACGTCCTAACTCCTGTACTTCAAACAGGAAATGAGGGGAGGGAAGGAACGATGTAGCCAGGCAAACATCAGCCCAGGGACCACAGAGGCTCCTGTTGCTGAGGGGCAGGTCTAGTACAGGGGCCCAAGCACCAAGGGCTTGCTAGACACAGGGTTGGGGTTTCAGGAGGAAGGCCCCTTCTCTCATGGCGGCAGGTATCCTGGGAGGTCCATGCCTACTGCTTGGGAATAGGAGTGTGACGGTTAGGGACCCTCAGGCAGTGGCTCACACTTCATACCATACATGTTGTAAAGTTTACAGACACACACACACCCGAACACCCCTTCACCAACACAGAGATGTGTTACCTCACTGACTACTCAGAGGCTCCCATCCCTCCTGGCTCCTGTGATAGCCCAGGAGGAAGAGCTGTTAGAAGGAGGACTCCTCAGAGCACTACATAAGACTCCGGAAGATATTTGTCCTGGGAGCTCGCTATTCTTACACACAGGAATATGAGTCCTTTGCTCATTCATTCATCCAGCCACCTTTACCAAGTACGCATGGACTTGGCCTGAAGATGTGCTGAGCGAATGACCCTAAACTTCGGCAGATGGAGAATATGCTGACTGGTGGACGGGAAAGATGGATGCTGAGAGGAAGCCTCACTGTGCTCAGAGGTGAGTAACTATGGCCCAGAGAGAGCAGGAATATGTGGAGAAATTAGGGAGGAAGGGAGTGGGTCATTATCTACTACCGCAGAGCTGTCACTCAGTACACGTTCAGCTCTGAGCTGCAAAGATTCACTGCACCCCATCAGCATGACCCTTCTTCCCATCCTCTCTGGCCACGAATATCTCCACTGCTTCTGTATCCATCCATATGGCTGCCACTGGGCCTTTCTTTGCTCCCACACCTTCTTCAGGCTCTCTCCGAGCTCACATCTCTTAGCCTTCCTGGAATACTTTGACGAAAAGGGAAGACTCTACATACAACCTTCTATGCCTAACATCTTTCCAGCTTTACTTTTTCCAATATTATAATGAGTTCAAGGCCCAGGCTTTACTTTGCTTTTCTTTGCCATTAGAAACCAGAGCGCTCAAGATCACTTGGGACAGTGTATATTCTTAATACATGCTGAGCATAGCCATACTGTCTGCCAAGGTAGACAGCTAGCAGGAAGGCTGTGCCCCAGACTTGTACATGCTTTCATCCACAGGCAGGTGGGTGGGAATGGTGGAGGTGCCAATCATCAGAGGGATCTTTCTACTGATCATCCTCTGACTTCTGACCCCATAGCAAAGTTCTGACATAAGATTAAGAACTATCTGACCCAGACTCTCCTCATTCAGTGCCGAGGTGTGTGTGGCTACAGAGGAGTCACTGGGTGTACACCAAAGCATCCAAGGGCCTCAGGATGAGAAGAGGCACTATAGGCTAGAACTTGTACTCCTCTGACCTCTTTGTCTGCTCCAGCTTCCAGACATCAGTTTCCAGGCTTGACTGGACCCTACCATACACTTGTGCATGGATGGCATCTGGAGTCGAGGACCCTGGGGCCTGGAGGTACATATGCAGTTGACATTCAGTCATATAGACTCAAGAACTGCTCTCTTTAGCCCCAGCAGTGCACACCATATTCCATTGTGTCTATTTTCGATTGAAGGGACTCAAAGACCCTCTTTCCGAAGACAAGGGCCTCTTTCAGGTTATCTCCTTCAGACTTACTTACAACCTGGACAGAATGTCTATGGAATGTGGGGGAGTGAAGAAAAAGGCAGCAGGAGATATCCTCTCCCTCCAGGAGATGAAGGCCAGAAAGGAACTCCACCCAGAGGAAGTCCTGAGGACACCAGGTGCCATTAAAATCCCTCTATGAATGCTATAGGAGCTTCGGTGTCTGGGGCTGGGTGTAGGGGTGAGGGAGACCCAGCCACTCCTAGGTTTGCTGGGAACTGCTGGTCTAAGTCTCTAGGGAACTAGCTGCATTTACCAGAGCCAGGGACAGAAGTACTGCTTGACATTTGCCTCTGCATGTTGCAGACCTCTTGAGGTAGCAGCCATTGGGATTAGAACGAACCACGACACATGCATAATCTCAGAAACAATGGTGGTGCTGCTGGCCTCATGGTTAAGTAGGCCTGGCTCATCCTGGTACTTACAGGGTTCTTCTTACCTCTCAGCCTCCATTTCATGACCTGTCCTCTGAGATCTCTGAAGAGACTGTCCCCACAGTCTCTGCAAATGGCAACCCTTTCATCCTCAGCTCTAATGCTCTGCAGGCCTATTGGCCTCGGGGTGACTTATCTAGGACCAAGTGGAGGCCAAGGCAGAGCAGGGATCAGACCCACTGGGGGATGATGCACAGGCTCGACAAGCTGCTAGACCATGCCCATGGAAAAGAAGACCACAGGTCATATAGGGCACTGGCACCTGGGTGAGCTCACAACATCCCTTCACGTACCCCAAGTACCCAAGTAAAGCTGATTGTGTGTGTGTTTACGTGAGTATGCACGTGTGTACTATGTGTGCATTTGTGTATGCATGTTCTCTGTGTGTGTGTAATTCCTATGATCCCCCATTAACAGAAGCCTGGTGAGATACTGGTCACCCTCAGCTGTAATAACATTGTCACAAAGCCAATGTGGGTGATGGTCATGGCCATTGCTCTATGGATTCAGGTGACTGGGCTATCCAGATGCAGCTGTGTGTGGCTCCTAGACCTTTTTCTTTTCTGGTCATTAGGATGCTTGATAGAGTATCCTGGCTGGGCTTGGGAAGGCTCAAAGGAGCACCCAAGGTCCTGCTGTGGAACTTATTAGGAGTGACCCGAGCCAGGCCTTTTCCTCAAAACCCATATTGCCCAGACGTGCTTTGCTGGCTCAGAAAATGGCACATAGAAAATATACACATGGAGTAAAAATATGTCCCAACTCAGACAGCACACTACTGTCACCAATCTGGTCAAAGATACACACAGTCGGCATCATGAATATAACTTAGCCACCCTTGTACAGCCAGCTCAGAAGGCCATCTCTTTCCTCCCTGTCTGTTCCCCATATGGGGACTGGAGGCCTCTTCCCAGTGAACAGTATTATGGGACTGTTCCTAAATAGTCTTGTACCTCACTCAAAGCTGTCATTGTACCCTGAGATCCTCGGGACAGACCAAGGAGGGAGGCCCAGTGTTACCTCCATTTTCTTGAGAGGGAAGATGGGGCTCACAGGGAGGCTAGTAATTGACTCAAGAGCTAAGTGGCAGTCAGAATGGGATAGGAAAGTCCTGTCACCCGAGCACAACTTCTCTTCCTAGGCTACAGCACTGTCTCAGTTTCCCCTTATGGTGCAATCTCTCCATTCCCAGCAATGATCATACTTGCAATGTTCTTACTGAACAAGCACTGGTTTGGCCCAGAGTCTGTTCTAAAGAGCAGGAGGACCTAGGACTCTCCTTGCTCTGCAGACTCGGGATAGTGGTGGAGTCTGTGTGTCTGCCCTCCTCCCACCCAGCCAGGTAGACTGGACACCATGAAGTCAAGAGGGCATCACTTCATTCATCACCTTGCATCAGTGCCTAACCAGGAGCTATAAACAAAGCAGGCACTCAATACTCAGTGCTTTACAAAGGATTACCCCTGAATTCAGACAAAGACCAAAAATCCAAGATCTGGACTAGAAAATCCATGCACTTCCCTAACAGATATGTGCACATTAGTGTGGAAATGTGCACGTTAATGCAGGTGCCCATTGAGGCCTGAAGACGGCACACCATTCCCCAGAGCTGGAGTTACTAGTGATTGCGAGCCTCTCAACACGGGAGGAAATGAACTAGCATCTGCTCAAAGAACAGTAAGAACTCTTAAGCATGGAGCCACCCCACCAGTCCACATATGTATTTTTTTATTAGATATTTTCATTATTTTATATTTCAAATATCCCCTTTCCTGTTTCTCCTTTGAAAATCACCTATCACTTGCCCTCCTTTCTATGCTCCCCAACCCACACACTCCTGCTTCCTGGCCCAGGCAATCCCCTATACTAGGGCATTGCACCATCACAGGACCAAGGGCCTCTCCTCCCATTGATGACTGACTAGGCCATCCTCTGCTACATATGCAGCTGGAGCCATGGGATTCTTTTTGGTTGGTGGTTTAGTCCCAGGGAGCTCTGGGGGTACTGGTTGGTTCATATTGTTTGTCCTATGGGGCAGCAAACCCCTTCAGCTCCTTGGGTCCCATATGTATTTTTAACTGACTTTATTTTAGGGCAGTTTTAGATTAATAGAAACATTGAGAGACAGGCACAGAGACATTCCCTGGGCCCAACTGTTTCTTATTACAAGAAAATAAGTGTTGGCCATGTTTCTGTTTTGTCTGTTGGGTTCTGAGGTTAAAAGTGGGCAAAATCACATCTTACTTTCAATTGCATTTCAGTCATTGGGCACAAGCGGTTTTTACAGCCAAGTTGTTGTGGTAAATATTACTTGTGGATTTCTTACCACCACATAAATTATAGAGGTATTAAATAATAATAATAATAATAATCAAAGAAGAGAATAATAAATAAGAAATAGTAATAATAAATAATATGAAATAATAAAATAAGAAATAATATTAATATGATGTAATAATATATTAAACAATAATAATGTGAAATAATATCAAATAATAAAATAAGAAATAATAATTATGATTAGTAATAATAATGATTATAAGCATGAAAGCACCATCATGGGGCACATACCATTCCTCTATGCTAATTTCTCTACTTCTTAACTAAGAACTGTGAGATATCACTCGCCATATTCTTTTTTTTTTTTTTTTTTCGAGAAAGGGTTTCTCTGTATAGCCCTGGCTGTCCTGGAACTCACTTTGTAGACAAAGCTGGCCTAGAACTCAGAAATCCGCCTGCCTCTTCTTCTCAAGTGTTGGGATTAAAGGCGAGTGGCATCATGCCCCGCTCACTTGCCATATTCTGCCCAGGCTGCTCATGCTCCTAGGCTAGCCCTCCTGGCCATGCTCTCCCAATCCATCCACCCATGGGACCTTTTTGCTCCTTCTTCTTCCCTCTCCTTCATGGTCTCTTCCAAAGACAGCAAGGCCCGGAACTGAAAGGCCATCAACCTTTCTTCTTGCCAGCTGCAGGCATTAGATGTGTTTACTGATTGACCACAGAAGGTAAAAATGATGTAATCATAATCCCCAAATTATCGTAAAATATGGGTCCAGAGTCGGGGATCTGGTATTAGATCAAATGTTACTCATACTATTTCCTCTCAGACAGAACGTCTAAAACCTAGAACGTAACAGTTCTTTTAGGCAAGGCTACATCAAGCTAAACATATAGACAGACTTATCGATAGATAGATGGATAGATAGATAAATATATATATATATAAATTTAAAGATATATAGACCTTTATATATAGATTTATATATATATGAATATATAGATGATATATGTATAGATTTAGTGATATAGGTATAGATCTATAGATGTATAGTGTATAGTGTATAGATAGGGGTATACATATATAGATATATACATATAGATGTATAGATAAGTAGATATATAGATTTATAGGTGATATATAGATGTATAGATTGAAGATCTATTGATGATATAAAGATAAAGAGATGAATAGATATAGAAATATATAGATCGATATATATCTATATATTGATATATTGTTGTAGGGGGAAATGTCACACAAGGACAGGTCAGTGTACTGACTTCAGGGGGTGAAGAGGATGGCAATCAGATAGGAGAAACAAATCTGTGACCTAACCTGGACTCTTCAGACCTCCCAGCCAAAAACCAAGGAGCATCCAGGGTCTGGGTCATTGCCCCAGGCACATGTGTAGCAGAGGACTGCCTTGTCTCTCTGTGCACAACGGGACAGGAACAGGATGTACTTAAATAAATAAAAAAAATTAATTAAAAAAGGAAAAATTGAAACATAATTGAATATATATATATATATATATATATATATATATATATGTGTGTGTGTGTGTGTGTGTGTGTGTGTGTGTGTGTGTTATCTGGCAGAAAAAAATGGCATTAAATCAATACTCTTTGACCTGGCTCCTGTGTGCAATATCAGTTACTGTGATCTGTCACATGACACACAACTACAGCCAATGGCCTGTGTCATAATCATCTGAGATAACTAAACCTTGAAGGTGCATTGGACATATCTCCAAAATCAGAAATTCAATATTGCTTGGATCAAGCTAAAGTCCCCAATTTGCATATCTATCAATCTGGTCTGTCTTCATTCACCTGACATGAATAAATACACGCTGGAAAATTACAAAGTTGCTCACCCTGTCACCATCAGCTTTTTTTTTTTTAATGGTGACTCCAAGGTTAGTGATAAAAACAGGTGTCTCACAAAAAGTAACTCTTTCAAAAAGTGCCTCACTTGGCTACCTGTCCAGTGTAAGGAGAAAGAACACCTTGGGATAAATCACACATCTGATTAAATCGAAGCTGAATACTTAGCTTAGATAGCGCCATTCCATTCCATGACAATGGTACTCGATAATGTAATAAGGACCAGCATTTATCACTCTCTGGCTAATGACTCTGAGCTCATTTATATTGTCAAAGAAGGTCTTAAATATTCCAACAAAGCTACATTACAAGAAAAACACTATAACCCCAAATGTATGGAGATGACAGAGTTCCTTAAAGAGGAAATGACCAAATCACTTAGAGAAATCCAGGAAAACAAAAAAAATTGGAGGAAATCAATAAATTCCACAAAGAATTCCAGGACAACACAAACCAAAAAGTAGAGGAAGCCAAAATTCCTATAAATAAAGCCAAGAAAGAACACACCAAAGGGTGAGGTAAACAAACTATTCAATACAGAAAAGTTGAAATAGAAACAAAAAAGAAAACTAAATCTTAGGAAATAGTGGAAATAAAAATTTAGGACTAGGCCGGGTGTGGTGGCGCACACCTTTAATCCCAGCACTTGGGAGGCAGAGGTAGGTGGATTTCTGAGTTCGAGGCCAGCCTGGTCTACAAAGTGAGTTCCAGGACAGTCAGGACTATACAGAGAAACCCTGCCTCGAAAAAACCAAAAAAAAAAAAAAAAAAAAAAAATTAGGACTGCAAAAAGGAACTACAGAGGCAAGGTTCACCCACAGAACACAGACATGGAAGAAAAATCTCAATCATTGAATAAGCAATAGAAGGAATGGGTAAATCAGACAATGAAAATGTTAAGTCTAAATCTTCCTGATATAAAATATCATGGAAATCCAGGACACTGTAAAAGGACTAAACATAAGAATACTTAGGAAGAGAGGAAGGAGAATCCTCACTCAAAGTCTCAGAAAGTATTGACAACCAAATCCTAGAAGAAAAACTTCCTAACATAAAGAAAACACAAGAATCATCAAAACACCAAACGAAAGGGATCATAAAATAAAGTCTCTTCCCTGTGTAATAATCAAAACACACAGTTCAAGGAAAGAATACTAAAAGCTGCAAAGGCAAAAAGCCAGAAAAAGCATAAAGGAAGATCTATTAAGATCGCAGATGTCTTCTTGGAGTCTGTAGACACCAGAAGGGTTTGCACACATGTGCTGCAGAAACAACAGGTGCCTGGATTTTAATATGTAAAAAAATGACTATACTGTAAATGGAAAAAATTAAGATAGTCCACGATAAACTCAAATTTAAACAACCTCTCACTAAATATACTGACCAACACAAAGAGATAGAGATAGAATCTAACCCGAGGAAGTTAAGGATACAAAGGAAAACACGCGTAGTAAATAATCTCTTACTGTCTACAAAAGAAGGGAAAGTACACACACAGTCCAACACCAACACCACCCACAGCTGCAACAACAACAGCAACAAAATACAAGGAGTTAGCAATCACCATTTATTGACTCATTCAATAGAAATGTTTTGATTTGGGAGAAAATGTAGCTGTAAGTTGGCCCAGGACTTTAAGGTGTTTGTGTTTGAAAGCTATACAACTTTCTGTCTCAGGTTGGGTGTGGGCAGTGAGGTTTTGAAGATAAACTTCTGAGTATACTTTTGTGTCTCTCACTGATCAGTAGTGACTTAATTCCAATAAATTTTTTTTTCCTTTTTTTGTTTTCCCAGACAGGGTTTCTCTGTGTAGCCCTGGCTGTCCTGGAAAGCACTCTAGACTTGTTGGGCCTCAAATTAAAAAATCTGCCTGCATCTGCCTCCCAAGTGCTAGGATTAAAGGAGTGCACCACCACCACCCAGCCCAATAAATTCTTATCCTTTGCATTGTCCTGGGGTGTGAGTTGTGTTGAACCTGACTGGACCCAACAATGTAAAGGCTTTACCACACTGCTGACATTCATAGCATCCGTCTCCAGTATGAATAGTCTCATAAAAAGAAGAATATACATAAAAAGAAGCTCAATGAAAAAGTTCACCATACTAAATAGATTCACAATGTTTCTACCTAGTTCAAATTCTTCCATGATGAAGATGACTAGAAAATTGTGCAAAGGCTTTCCCATATTAAATATACTCAGAGGGTTTCTCCCTCAGCCTTTCATTGGTAGGAACAGATCTCATGACCAAACCAACTCTCAGAAAAGCAAACATTTAAATTGGGGTTTCTCTGACATGCAGTTTGTCTTGTGTATGCCTAAACAACTATGACATGCAAAGGTTTTACTACATTCATAACATTGACATGGGTTCTCACTTGTATGTGACCTTTTATGTCATTGTAGATGACCGTGAAATCATATGCTTTACAACACCAATTACCTTCCTAAGGTTTCTGTCTTCTATGTGTTCTTTGAAAATAATGGAGACTATAGAGTTGTAAAAAGTCTTTACCACATTGATTATAGAGACAATAACTTTGAGAATAGGCTTTATCACATTGATTACATTTCTAAGGTTTCTCTCCATTATGGGTTCTTTCATGATAATGGAGACAACTGTGACCTGCAAAGGCTTTACCACATTGATTACATTCATAGAGATTCTCTCCAGTATGGTTTGTTTTTTTTTTTTTTACATTTCAATCTTTTATTAGATATTTTCTTCATTTACATTTAAAAAGCTATCCTGAAAGTCCCCCTATACACTGCCCTACCCACCTACTCCCACTTCTGGGCCGTGGCATTCCCCTGTACTGGGGCTTAAAAAGTTTGCAAGACCAAGGGGCCTCTATTCCCAATGATGGCAGACTAGGCCATCTTCTGCTACTTATGCAGCTAGAGACATGAGCTCTGGGGGTATTGGTTAGTTTCTATTGTTGTTCTGCCTACAGGGATGTATACCCCTTCAGCTCATTGGGGACTTTCTCTAGCTCCTCCAATGACGGCCCTGTGTTCCATCCAATAGATGACTGTGAGCATCCACTTCTGTGTTTGCCAGGTATTGGAATAGCATCACAGGAAACAGCTTTATCAGGAAAGTATGTGTTCTTTTATGATATTGGAGATGACTGTGACCTGTAAAGGCTTTACCACATTGATAACATTCATAGGGCTTCTCTCCAGTACGTTTAGTTTTCTGACGTTGGAGATGACTGTGAGGTGCAAAGGCTTTACCAATTACGTTCTTAGGGTTTCTCTCCAGTATGTGTTCTCTTATGACATTGGAGATAACTGGGTCATGCAAAGGCTTTACCACATTGATTACATTCATAGGGTTTCTCTCCAGTATGTGTTCTTTCATGACGGTGGAGACCACTGTGACTTGTAAAGGCTTTACCACATTGATTACATTCATAGGGTTTCTCTCCAGTATGTGTTCTTTTATGACATTGGAGATGACTGTATTGTGAAAAGGCTTTACCACATTGATTACATTCATAGGGTTTCTCTCCAGTATGTGTTCTTTTATGACATTGGAGATAACTGTGACGTGCAAAGGTTTTACCACATTGATTACATTCATAGGGTTTCTCTCCAGTATGTGTTCTTTTATGACGTTGGAGAGTACTGAGTCGTGCAAAGGCTTTACCACATTGATTACATTCATAGGGTTTCTCTCCAGTATGTGTTCTTTTATGACATTGGAGATGACTGTGACTTGCAAATCCTTTACCACATTGATTACATTCATAGGGTTTCTCTCCAGTGTGTGTTCTTTTATGACATTGGAAACTACTGCGTAGTGCAAAGGCTTTACCACATTGAATACATTCATAGGGTTTCTCTCCAGTATGTGTTCTTTTATGAGATTGGAAATTACTGAGTTGTGCAAAGGCTTTACCACATTGATTACATGCATAGGGTTTCTCTCCAGTATGTGTTCTTTTATGACATTGGAAACTACTGCGTAGTGCAAAGGCTTTACCACATTGATTACATTCATAGGGTTTCTCTCCAGTATGTGTTCTTTTATGAGATTGGAGATTACTGAGGTGTGCAAAGGCTTTACCACATTGATAACATTCATAGGGTTTCTCTTCAGTATGTGTTCTTTTATGATATTGGAGACCACTGTGTCTTGTAAAAGCTTTACCACACTGATTACATTCATAGGGTTTCTCTCCAGTATGTGTTCTTTTATGACATTGGAGATCACTGTGACTTGTAAAAGCTTTACCACATTGATTACATTCATAGGGTTTCTCTCCAGTATGTGTTCTTTTATGACATTGGAGACTACTGAGTCGTGCAAAGGCTTTACCACATTGATTACATTCATAGGGTTTCTCTCCAGTATGTGTTCTTTTATGACATTGGAGATGACTGTGACGTGCAAATGCTTTACCACATTGATTACATTCATAGGGTTTCTCTCCAGTATGTGTTCTTTTATGACATTGGAGACCACCATGAGTTGTAAAAGCTTTACCACATTGATTACATTCATAGGGTTTCTCTCCAGTATGTGTTCTTTTATGACATTGGAGACTACTGAGTTGTGCAAAGGCTTTACCACATTGATTACATTCATAGGGTTTCTCTCCAGTATGTGTTCTTTTATGACATTGGAGATGACTGTGACGTGCAAATGCTTTCCCACATCGATTACATTCATAGGGTTTCTTTCTAGTATGTGTTCTTTTATGACATTGGAGATGATTGCATTTTTTAAAGGCTTGACCACATTGATGACATTCATAAGGCTTCTCTCCAGTATGGGTTCTTTTATGATATTGAAGATGACTGGGTGTTGGAAAGGCTTTACCACATTGGTTATGTTCATGTGTTTTCTCTACAATTTGTCTTCTTATAGGACATTGGAGATGACTGGGACATGAAAAGGCTTTAGAACGTTCATTACATTCATAGAGTTTCTCTCCACTATGATTACTTACATACCTGCAATGAAAATTGGTACATGTGATATGTTTACTACATTAATTTCCCTATTCAATCATTCCATCAAGATGAATAAACTTTACAAATTGGTCTAATGATAAAGATGGACCGGATCATCTGGTTTTGTCACTTTATATATGTTCATGGTGTTCTCCCTCATTATGGGTTGTTTTGCATCTTTCGAGATATCTGTGATGGTTATTACATGGCTAACATTTATAACATCCTTTTTATATGGGATATTTATATGGTGTATTTCATCTATATGAGGAAAATAGAACAACTCATAGCTTTGTAACAGGAATTGCTTTCATAATTTTTCCTGTAGCGTGAATTGTACCACATTTGAATGTGAACCAGGACAAACAAAAGAATTTACAAATTCCTACAACCCATAAAGATTTTCTACAGTGTGAGCTTTGGGAAGTTCCCAGTAAAATTAGAAAACCAATTCATAGCAAAGTTTTATCATATTCAGAATGTCTACCAAAGATAGAATATGACAATTTTCTCAAAGTTCTGGGATAGAAAGCGGTACATTACTTCTTTCAATATCCCTATGCTCAAATAGCTTTTATCCATTGGGACACATGATATATATATTAATAGAAGAGTAATAGATGAAAGGTTTCCACACTGCATTCACACTGTTTGACTTTTTGTTAATCATAGACGTGTAATATATGAATTAAGGTTTCTCCTATGACAACACTCTTGATTCTCATAAACTGTACCCTAAACAAATGATCAATTTCACTATAAGAATATGAGCATCACCAACTTTCCCATGGATATTTTGCTTATCGGAAGGTTTTGCATATATATTTATCACTATTCGATGTGCAATATCTAAGTCTTGTAAGTCTATACACATTGTCAGATCAGTATAGCTCTAATAGAGGTACAAATTGAATAAAGGTATCCCTTAAGGCAATGTTTTCTCGCCTTTTTTTTTTTAAAGGAATGCTTTGATAAATAAATCACATAACTACATCTAGGCAGTACATTTTTTTTTAAGAATAGTATTATTAGGGCTGGAGAGATGGCTCAGTGGTAAAGAGCACAGACTGCCCTTACGAGGGTCCTGAGTTCAAATCCCAGCAACCACATGGTGGCTCATAACCATCTGTAACAAAATTTGATGCCCTCTTCTGGAGTATCTGCGGACAGCTACAGTGTACTTATATATAATAAATAAATAAATATTGAAAAAATATTGTAATTATAGTTACACCTCAAGTATTGACATTTTACACTCCTGCTTTGATTTAGAGCTTCCATATCATAGTAAAATTTCCTTAGAGGCATAATTGCATAAGCTTTCACGTGAAAATTACCTTTCATTTCTTCTTGAACTTTGACAATGTCTTTCAATATGATGGTTTTCCCAAGTGTAGCCTAAAAGACAATACCAGAATAATGAATGATACAGTATTGGAAATAAGGCAAAATTCAAGGTACTGTGAATTTTCACATCACTGGACACTATTTATTCAGCTCAGTCTTCCTTGTTCTCAATTGTAATAGCAGAGCACCATCACTCACCAAGAGACATGTCTTCCCACTATTTTGAAAAGCAAAAGAAAATTCACAGTCATACCTATAACAGTGAGGTTCCAGTAGGTCTCCAGCATCACATCTTTGTAGAGACTCTTCTGGGAAGGATCCAGCAAATTCCACTCTTCCCCAGTGAAGTTCACATGCACATCATCATAAGTCACTGCATCCTAAAATATCCCATACATGTGTACATCACAAAGCATGGTACTGACATCATTGTAAATCAAATGTATGCTTCCTTGACCATATTCATATTCATATTACATATTCATGTAATTCTGGTGCTTCCTCCACTGACTTCCTGACACAGAAGTTATAACCTAAGTACTATAACATTTTAAAGGAAATTGAGTTGAAGGTTCACCTGTGTTGCTTATGATCATTTTAAATAAATAGGGTAAAGACTTTCGAGAGGAATTTCAATTGTGAGGGAGATGTAGGGTGAAACAGATCAACAGTACTGAGCACATATCCCCGAAATTGTAAGAAGAATCACTAACGAGAAAAATCATGGACAAGCAGGGTGTATTTGTTCATGTCTTTAATCCCAGAATCACGGGCAGGTATACGTCATTGAGGTGGATCCCTGTCTGTTCTATGTAACACATTCCAGGACAGCAAAGGTTACATATTAAGATCCTTACTCCACTGCAAAAAACAACCACGGAGACAAAAATGATAGAAAGAACTCAGTTGTTTACTACAGTTCCTACAAAGAAGTATACATTCCCTGCACTTATGTACTCATCAAGCAGAAACAGGAAGTGTACCGCTTTAAACTGCAACATTAGTAAAACTTTACTAGCAATCAAGGCACATTTAATGGACCAATGGACAGATGAAAATATTATTAATATAAGTGTTGAACATAAAAAGCAGCATAAGGCAGGAGAGAGCGATAACTCAGCCGAGGAAAGCTCTTGCTGGTCTTCCAGATAACAGTGTTCAATTACTAGCATTCACGTGACCCATGGCTTTATGAACAGGAGTTCTGAGTCCACCTTCCAACAACACTAAGGATGAGGCACACATGATATTCATATTCACGCACACAGGCAAAACACTCCTATTTATTTAAAAATTTCAAAACAAACACAAGAGTTTGGGAAAACATCAACACCCAGAATATAATGACTCTGAAACCTCAGGCAGTATTGATGTCATGAGCATATGCCATCCTAAGAAATAGACTATAATCTATGTGCCCACGGCGTACATAGGGGGCCCCAACCCCACTCAAAGGAGAAACAGAGGAGATTGGGAGGAGGGAGTCTGTGAGGGCAGGGACCTAGAGTAAGGACAGTGATCAGGGTGATAATGAATATCTAAATTATAGGATTTAAAAAAAAGGAAAGAAAGAAAAAGGAAAATTTTGAGTGTATATACACTTTCATCTCCCCAAGATGAATCTAGAAAGACTCCTGCACTGTTTAAACGTCTAAAGTCTCTGCTGACACTCAAAACAATATCTTGACAGCCACATCAGAAAGCAAAATTGCAAAATCAAACAGCAAGCTATATCTTTCCAACTTAAAATGGCACTGAATACCCCTTCCCATTCCAATCAATAGGAATGTGCACACAGGGAGAGAAGATTGGACAAAGGCAAGAGAAACAGAAGGGCAAACACCAAATCCTATAGCTTTGTCTCAAACACATTGGACTTCAATTCCTAAAGGCATAGATGGTGCTCTTCCTGTAACTTCTCATACATCTCTCAGTTTGGGTACTTCATCTCCCTGTAAGCACCTCTCCATGGCAGAATTCTCAATGCGTTAGTTTTCTCCACAACCTGTGGTCACAAAATGCAACTCAAGCATCAACCTCACCACTTACAAGCAAGGAACTCTCACAGAGTCTTCCCTGGGATCCTGACTCTGTCAAAAGATGGCTGGAGTGGTGCTAAACTGAAACCATAGAGAAAGAATCTATGACCATGGTATTTTCATCTTTCAGTTTCCAGAAGCAGCATGATATGGATGATCCTGTGAAGTTTTGCTTCTAAATTAACGGACCCTGCCTCACTTGGACCACATTTGCAGCAGGTTTTGTTTAAGGTTCCATCCTGGGATGAGGAAACACGTTGAATACTCCTTCCATTAATTTAAAACATAGCAAGCCAAAGGAAGTACTACACTCAGGGTACCTTCATAGGCACATACCCAAAAGGGCATTTGCTCCAATAAGTTCACAGCCACTTTATTTATAACAGTTAGAAACAGGAAAGAATGCAGATGTTCCTCAACTAAAATGTGGACACAAAAACCATGTTTCATTTACAAAATGGAGTGCTTCTCAGGTATGAAAAACAAGGACATCATGAATTTTGCAGAGAAATGGGTACAATTAGAAACTAATATCTGGAATGAGGTAACTCAGGCCCAAAAGGACATGAATGTACATACTCACTTCCAAGTGAATAATAACCATAAGTACAGGATACACACAATGCACTTCATAGACGGAAAGACAGTAAACAAGACATGGCACAAAAGAGCATGGTTGAATCTCACTGAATGGGGTATGAAAGAGACAGAAGAGGTAGATGGAAGGGAGAAACTGGATGAGACAGTAGTTAAGAAATAAGAAGGGGAGTGTTAGGAACAAGTGTGGTAAGAGACAAGGGCCAGAGAGCCAGGAAAATGAAATGAAATCAGCAGATGCTGGGAGAGAGGGGGGTTAGGGTGGGGGCATCTGTATAATGTGCCTGAGACTATGAATGGGAGGGCACAAATGCGGCTAGGGAGGTGATCTTTGCTTAGATATAAAGCATTGAATTATGGGCCATGAAGAGGTGACATCTTGCAGTCAGGCAGAACCACCAGTGAAGTGTTCACTACACCAAGAAAACCAAATACCTTTACTCCCAAAATTTGTTCTGTCTGCAAGTAAGGCAGGCACAAAGTTGAAACAGAGACTGAGGGAATGGCCAAACTATACCCTACCCTACTGGTAACCCATCACATGGGCAAGCACCAAGGCTGGCATTACTGAGGATAATTTGTTATACTTGTAGATAGTAGCTTAGCATCATTGCCCTCTGAGCGTCTCCATCCAGCATCTGACTGAAACATATGCAGAGACCCACAACCTAACATTGGACAGGGCTCAGGGAGTATTTTAAAAGAGTTGGGAAAAGAATTGACGGCCTCTGTAGGAATAGGAAGTCCATGAGAAGACCCTCAGAGTCAAATAACCCAGAACCTAGGAGACTCTCAGAGATGGAGCCACCAACCAACGAGCACACACAGACTGGGATGGAGGCCCCCACCATATATGTAGTGGATGTGCTGGTCAGTCTTCATGGGGTCCCCAACATCCAGAGCAGGGCATGTCCCTTAAGCTGTTCCTGACTGTGCAAACTGTTTCCCTAACTGGGATGCTTTGTCTGACCTCAGTGGGAAAGGATGTGTCTAACCCTGCAGAGACTTGACATGCCATAGTTCAGGGATACTAAAGTGGTTCCCACCATCCCTGGGGAGATAAAAGGGAGTCAGTAATGAGGGACTGTGGAAGGTGGAATGGGATGTGTGTAACAATTAGAATGTAAATTGAATAAAGAAATAGGGGAAGTCAGGTCTTGGTGGAGCAGGACTTTAATCCCAGCACTCAGGAGGCAGAGGCAGGGGGATTTCTGAGTTCGAGGACAGCCTGGTCTACAAAGTAAGTTCCTGAACAGCCAGGGAGACACAGAGAAACTCTGTCTCAGAGGAAAAAAAAAAAAAAAAAAGAAATAGGAAGATTGAACAAATAATTATCAGTTGCATAAAAATATACAAATCAGGCAATATTTTTGTTTGTTTGACCTACTCAACATCTCAGGGCATAAGCCAAGTACAAAAGTTTTCTAGTTTTCTTTTCTTTTTTTTTTTTTTTTTTTGGCCAAAATATCACAGAAATGACCTCTTCCTAAAGTTTTCAGTCTATTTTCCACTGAAATAGTATGACCTCAACTTCCTGTGGCTGCATTACTGTAAACGCTCCAATCTTCCAGATCCTATGGGAACAACCGATTAAGCTCCATATACAGCTTTCTATGACTTTTGCCATCTCAATTTCTGATATTTTCCATATTCCTTCAATAGAGAACAGAGATTCTGTCCAGCAGCAAAATCAGCTTTTGAAACAATTGTTGTTGTTGCTGTTGTTGTTGCTTTTGTTGTTATTGTTCTGCCTTGCAACTCTGCTGCTGTGATGGTTTCCTCTGAGCAGAAGCATCTCAGGTAATAAATGTTTGTTTTACATGGTTCTGTCAGATCACAGCACATCCTACTGCGAGCTCAGACTAGAAACTGAAGCTAGAAAATGAAGGCAAAATGGAGTACTACTCAGCTATTAAAAAGAATGAATTTATGAAATTCCTAGCCAAATGGATGGACCTGGAGGGCATCATCTTGAGTGAAGTAACACAATCACAAAAGAACTCACACAATATGTATTCATTGATAAGTGGATATTAGCCCAAAACTTAGGATACCCAAGATATAAGATACAATTTGATAAACGCATGAAACTCAAGAAGAATGAAGACCAAAGTGTGGACACTGTGCACCTTCTTAGAATTGGGAACAAAACACCTAGGGAAGGAGTTACAGAGACAAAGTTCGTAGCTGTGATGAAAGAATGGACCATTTAGAGACTGCTGTATCCAGGGATCCGTCCCATAATCAGCTTCTAAACGCTGACACCATTGCATACACTAGCAAGATTTTGCTGAAAGGACCCAAATATAGCTGTCTCTTGTGAGACGATGCCGGGGCCTAGCAAACACAGGAGTGGATGTTCACAGTCAGCTATTGGATGTATCACAGGGCTCCCAATGGAGAAGCTAGAGAAAGTACCCAAGGAGCTAAAGGGATCTGCAACCCTATTGTTGGAACAACATGATGTACTAACCAGAACCCTGGAGCTCTTGTCTCTAGCTGCATATGTATCGAAAATGGCCTAGTCGGCCATCACTGGAAAGAGAGGCCCATTGGACTTGCAAACTTTATATGCCCCAATATAGGGGAATGCCAGGGCCAAAAGAATGGGAATGGGTGGGTAGGGAAGTGGGGGGGCGCTATGGGGGACTTTTGGGATAGTATTGGAAATGTAATTGAGGAAAATATGTAATAAAAATATAAAAAAAAAAAAAAAAACTATAAAGCTCAAACCAAAACCCCAAACACACTTACTCAGCAAAGTTAATAACTAAAAGTCAGAAAATGTATTTTGCTCTGTCTCATGCCCACAATATATCACCAGATTACCAGATGTTTCTGTTTTTCTAGTCACAAAGAGCTAATATGGACAGTTTAAATAAATCCTAAATGTCAAGGTTAAAAAAAAAAAAAAAAAAAAAAAAAGAAAATGAAGGCAAAAATATTTGACAAACACTACTTCCTGCCTTGCTTTCTTGCTTGGTCACTCTCTCATGCTCTGTAGCCTCCCTCAGCCTTGAAGCAGGCTGAGCCAGACTTTCACCTTGCTGCCATTAAGAAGGAGATTACCTAGTGTCTTAGTCAGGGTTTCTATTCCTAAACAAACATCATGACCAAGAAGCAAGTTGGGGAGGAAAGGGTTTATTCGCCTTACACTTCAATACTGCTGTTCATCACCAAGGAAGTCAGGACTGGAACTCAAGCAGGTCAGAAAGCAGGAGCTGATACAGAGACCATGGAGGGATGTTCATTACTGGCTTGCCTCCCCTGGCTTGCTCAGCTTGCTCTCTTATAGAACCAAGACTACCAGCCCAGAGATGGTCCCACCCACAAAGGGGCCTTTCCCCCTTGATCACTAATGGAGAAAATGCCTTACAGTTGGATCTCATGGAGGCATTTCCTCAACTGAAGCTCCTTTCTCTGTGATAACTCCAGCTGGTCAAGTTGACACATAAAACCAGACAGTACACCTAGGGTAGAGACTTCTGACCTTGATGGCCCTATTTGCTCTTTTCCAATACTCTGCTTCGTGCTGAAAGGTCCTGGAGACTATCTGGAGACAAGCCCTATAGATCGCCTATGGGCTGGCTCCAGGCACAAAGAATGGGCTGGCAGATGATGGGCCTACCCTCTTTATAAGCAGGGACTCTCAGTAAACTTCAGAGGCTTTGAACAGAAAGGTTTGTCTTGGCCTCATTCTTTTGTTGCCCTCTGATCTCTTTCAGCCCCGGGCTGCCTTTCAGGGGAACCCAGTTCACATGGCCAGAGGCGGCTACAATGCTCACCTAGCTCTCTCATCCAACCCATGTCCACTTGCTTCCCAATATTGCCACCCTTCATGGAAGAGTCTTCCTATATCAATTATCAACACTATCTCTCAGAGACATAGAAACCAGCCATTCTGATGAGGGCACACCTGCAACTGAGGCTCCTTCAGATGACTGTAGCCTGAAATGTTGAGTTAAAACAACTATGACACAGAGACAATAATAAATGAGAGAGTTGTAAAATTCCAAAACCAATGATCTAACCATATCATTACAGGACCCCTGCCACCACATCAGGGAGTGGGAGTAGTGTCTGAGCCAGGATAAAATGGGAAGGGCTCCTGGCTCAGAGCATGGAAGGATATGGTGGAATGGGGAGAAGGGAAGCTGCACTGCCCTGTGGTGTGGTGTCCTTAACCCTGGATTCCCAGGCCAGGGAGACCAAAGAGGTGGCCAAACAGCTGGAAGGTGAATAGAGGAGTAGATTGCCCCACAGACCTGGAAATAAGACTGCTGGTCTAAGGAAGATATGCTAACTTTGCTGGAAGGGATGAAAAACAACCTCCTATATACTAACAGCTCCAAGTTCAAAACTACAGAGTCACATATAGACTGAGAACAGGGTTGTTTAGAAGGGGGCAAAATGAGTTCTTTGTCCTTTCCACCCTGTTTTGCAGGGTCTGATTTTACCCTGAATGTGGTCATAAAGAGCTCTCTGTCAGGGGCAATTTAATGGGTACAGGTCCTCTTGATAAGAGGGATTTAACCCAAGGTGGAAGGTGAGTAACTATATCAATTGGGATGGAAACAGTCTCATTTCCTCTCTCGGTTAGAGAATACTAAAGTGGCACACACATAATAGAGGGCCACGAGGGGGCGGTGAAGGCTAAGCAGCAGATTCCACCACTTGTACAGAGGAGAAAATGAAGACAGGATTGGCAGCTGTGAGCCATGGAGCAGGGTTCCAAGACTACTGTAACTTCCCAGAAATTAAGGCCAGGGGCACACAACCCCTGTTCCAGAGTCTGGAACATCTTCCTAGCCCTTTGTAGCTACGACTCGCCAGCATTTCCACTTCACTGGAGTTCCACATTCACTATGTTCATCTCACTCCACAAGTACTCAAGAAAAATAAAAAAACCAAGGTACACAGACACATTTCTGACAGACAGGTCACTGATGCAAAGAACAACAATGACACATCCTAACAGCGGTCTTTCAAGCGTTCCGATGGGAGTCCTGAGGGTCTTGGGGTTCCAGTCAAAGCATGAAGGTTTTATGCCTAACTTACAGAAACTGTAATGAACAGCACAGAGCCTATTGCAATGCAAACACACAGAGGCCTTTTTTATGACCTCAGTAACAAGGACTCTCAGCAGTCAAACTCCCATTAGGTACAAACTGAGAGATCAAGTCTAGAGGTTTTGAGTATTTATTGTAGTTACAACAAGAGTGGGGAGTTTGCATACAAATCAGCATTGTAATATTTTGAAAATTGTATGTCTGGCATAATGTGCAGGAACCAAGCAAGGGGGGCAAAAAAATCTGACAACCATGATGGGTAAGCTGTTTCTGTTTTTGGTTTCTATAGGAGGTCTTAGTTATCTCTATGTAGCTTAACCCTGCTGATGTACCTTAACTGGCTGTTGATAAGGGGATTTTGTCATGGGATTTTTGCTGGAATGTACAAATGTACATTCTCAAAAAGCAAACTGTTTGGGATTTACAAACTCATCTCTGTTGCTGAGCCCCTGATTATAGACAGAAACTCCTGGTTAACCACAACCATGCCTGTCTGTAGACTAGACTTTGTCCAAAGACCTACCTCACTCTCTGTTACTGCAGACCCTAATATCAGCTGCCCTTAACACTGGTAAAGAGTAGCAGTGGAAATATCCTCTCCTCCTGTGCAAGCCTCCTATAGATACCATAGACAATCCCCACCTGCCTATCCATTCCTGCCTCATCCCTGTGTCTCAGCCCCCACTTGGGCAGATACTCCCTATTCAACCACATTCCATGACTGAAAGGACACAAGGTAAGCTTCCATAGATCAACCTCATGATTGATTGATTTACCACAGGTTCAATTTTCCCAGTTGTTCCAACATTGTATTAAACACCATGGGCTGCTTGACCTCTCTTCTGACTACGGCTCCTTGTGGATTACTAAGATCTTCTGTTCCTGCCTGTCGCTTCTCCCAGATTTTAATATCACAAAGCATCCCCTGTTGACCATACCTACAAAATAGGTCAGTAAAATAGGAAACTGTCAGTGAACACTCTCTTCAAATCCATGTATCAAACAGTAACCCAGGAACAAAACTCCCACCCAAAAAGACAAACCCAGAGGCCAGTACCTAGGTCAATAATCACCCAAACAGAGATGGCTACACACCAGCATAGCAACATAGAGAGTAACAGCCAGGAACAATTGCAACCAAGAAATCCAAGCTATCCCATCACAGCAGGTCTGAGAAATTAAAGCATGCAACAGATAAAGTGCAAAAGAGGTTGTTTGGGGGAAGGGAGAGGAGTGAGAACCTGGGGAAGGGATAGAAGTACACAAGAGGACCTGCAGACAGACACACAGACAGGGAGGAGAAAGAGAGCCATGAGGGGAGAGATGACAGAGAGTGTGCATGTGCAGAGAACAGAGACAGGGAACAAAAATAGAGAGCTGCTATAGCTGGTGGCTGATGTATATAAAGCACGCCTGACAACTGACACAGGGGATGGAGGCAGGAAATGACATAAGGAGTTGCTAAGTCCCTAAGAGCAGGACATGAGATTACCTGACAACTACAGAGGCAAGGTTCACCCACAGAACAGGAAAGGAAGACAGAATCTCATGGATTCAAAACGAAGAGAAAAAATTGATATTTCAGTTAAAAAAATGTGGATTCTAAAAGTTTCGTGGCAATAAACAACTGGGACTTCTGCAAAGTATGTGAAGGCGAAAATTACAAACGATTGGAATAGAAGAATATCAGCTCAGAGGTCTATCATTTTCCAATAAAACCACAAAAAAATTCTGAAATTATTAAAGTCCCTTTCCCAAATAATAATAAACTCACTAAACATGTGATGCAAAAAATATGAAAAACTGCAACAGAACAAAAATTAACAAAACCTAAACAAAACAAAAACAAGTATAATGTATGAAATCAGACCTATTAGAATTTTACCTGTTTTCGTAATGTATAAATAAAGACAAAGGGGTTTGGACATGTGTGCTACAGACTCAAAGAAACCACCCTTGTTTTCACAAGCCAGCCTAACTAAGGTCCAAAGGATTTGGGAAATGATAGGGAAGTTATTAGAGGTCACCCCTGATGGAGCAAGTGAGAAGCAACACGAGAGACCTCACAGGTGCTCACATATGGCTTATACTTCCCATCCAGCCTCAGAGAGGACTCACCACCCCAGCTTCCACTGCTCAGCACCACCCTGCCCCTACCCTCTGTGAGCAGTAACCCTGTGCTCACCATGCCTGGAATTCAGAGCTTCCCTGAGGTCCTCTCACAGCACCCAACAGCAGAGCTCAGAGCAGGACACAGAGAACCATTCAAGCCTGCACAGCCACAGTGAACTTGGGGAAAGGCACCTGGAAGATCCCGCCTCCTTGTCTGACTGGCAGGTCTGCTTGTGGAGATCTTGATTGGCCAGTGGGCCTCACCCTTCCTCATGGTTAAAGTGTGCTTCATGTCCAGGGCCACACCTTTTCCAGATCTCAGGTGTGGTTTGCACTACATTAGCATTTGAGCCAGTCCCCAAGAGGACTCTCACCCCTCCCAGCCCCTGAGGGAGAACTCAACATTCATGTGGGACATTGGGCTATGCACAGACAGGTTGGTCTCCAGTTGACCAGAGGTCTGAATCCGGGAGGGTGATAATTCACTTACTTGACAAGGAAGGCATCAATTCCCTCATGCTTCTGGAACTCAGGCTCCTGCCTAAGTTACCGTCCCCCACCCCCACCCCAGCCACCACAGGAGAAGCCTGGCTAAAAGTCAGGTAGGCAATATCCCAAGCTTCTGACCTTCAGGCTAAACTCTCCCCAGTTACCTAGCAACAGTAAAACCCATAAAAAGGGCTGTTCAGCCCCTCCTATCTCTCTTGCTCTCACTCCTTCTATCTCTTACCTCTCACTTCTTGCACTCCTCTCTCCTCTTTCCTTTCTCTTTGTCTTCTCCTCTCCTCTCCTCTCTCCCTCTTACTCTCTTTCTATCTAGCCTTCCCACTTCTAGCCTTCTAGGGGGGACTCTCTCTCTCTCTTCTACCTTCTCTCTTTCTCCCTGCCTTTCTATAATAAAGCTCTAAAACCAGAGAATGTCTCCATTCATCAAGGCCCACTGCGCTTGGAGGATGGGATAGGCTTTCTCATAATGAGCCGTTTCTACTCTCCAGATGGAAGGCCTTCATGTGCTCCAGTCAAGATCCACTGTGCTCACTCTCACAGGTGTGGGAACCTCTCATCCCTCATCCCTCTCTCTCATAACCCCAGGGCTTTAGGAAAGTAGTCCCGGGGCTCCCAGGTTGGACTGCCCCTTGTTCAGACCCAAAGAGGGGGGCCAAAGGCTTAGATGCCCACCCGGGGCTGAGCAGAGAGTGTATGGCAGCTCTCCCACATCTCTGTCCAGAGCATAGGTGGAACTCTGGCAGGGAGTGGGCCTTCCCACCCTTTCCTTTCTTGCCCAGGGCCCCCTTTTAGTTCCCAACACATTCCAGCTCAGGCTAGTCAGCTGCCTGCTCCTGTTCTCTGTGAGCAATGATCCTGCATTACCAGGACCTGACTTCAGACCTTGCCTGAGCTTGCCTCACATCACTTGCCTTCTTCTTCCTGAAATCCAGGGGAAGAGCATGCATAGCCCATTACCCAAGGTGCAGTGGGGTTATCAATCTGAGTGGGAAGGTACCCAGGCAATGAACATTAAAGAGGGATTTTAGGAAACAAGAGTTTTGTTTGTGGCTCAGTTCTGGGCTCAGGGAGACTGCAGCTCCCTTTCCCAGATGATAGGTACCAACCAACCCTGGGAGGAAAGCCAGAAATGTAAGGGAAACACTGTTGAGCCTTCTTGGTAGCCAGCACATCGCCATCAGTGGCAAAGTAGAGAAAAGCCACAGTTGTATTAGGACAGGTTCTCTAGATAAACATATCTCAAGTCAGAATGAATTTCTCTGTGGATATAGAAAGGAAATGTAATAGAATGTCTCTCTAATGTCTAATATAGAAAGGTTCTTGGCCAAGGGAACTTAGAAAAATCAAGGGCGGGTTATCTCATGTTGCAGGTTATTACAGCTGATATTCACTATGTACCAGAATTCTGAAGAAATAAGTACTTTCCAATGCCAATTTTAAAAATCAAACTAGCAAATCACCTTTTCTAAAATACAAAAATAGGGCAAGTATAAAAAATGAAAGAACAACCCTGTTCATTGTCTTTTATGTATGTAGGATGCCAAAAGAATCTATTGCCTAGATTAAAGGTGGATCTGATGATCTCAAAAGATCAAGATTAAGAAATGGTTTCTCACTTCAAAAGGTATACTGAAGACATTTCCCTCATAGTAAGCAGGGTTAGACTTAGGGCTAGCCTATTAGAGGGTTAGGGTAAGGATTAGGGTTCTTAGTGTTAGGGTTTTTAGAGGCAAGGCAATGGTCAGGAAGCAGGGGTGAGCTGGACTGGAAGGTTTATTATTTATTTGTTAGTAATTTATTCTTTGACAATTTCATATGTGCACACAGTATATCTTGATTGTTTCTATCTCTCATTCCTACCTCTACCTACATCCTCTCTGACACTTGCACCTTCATGTCTCCATTGTGTCTTCTTTTTCCTCCTAGTTCCCCCATTTCTCCTCCCTCTCCATCCCCTCCTCCTCCTCCTCTTCTTCTTCTTCTCTTCTTCATCCTCCTCCTCCTTCTCCTTCTTCATCACCATCACCATCGTTACTAAGGTCACTTAGTGCTGCCTGATGGAATATTACTCAATATCTGTTAGGCTGGATCTTGTGCATATAAATGGAATGGCACTGCCCAGGGTGCAATGGTCACATTATATCCAGAAAGCAAGTGTTTTACCAAATGTGTCCTCTGATGCTCTTTGTACCCCCTCTTCTGCCATGTTCCTGTGGGCATTAGTTTTGGAGACTTTTTCTTTGATCTGAGAAGAATGGATCCTGATGATTAGGACAGCCCTAGGTGGAAGGTCTGTCCCTAACAGTTACCTTAATTGGCATGGTTTAGCTTGTGCCCCTCTAAGAAGCAGCAGCCACCACACACAGATCTCCTGGCCTGGAAGACCCAGCCTCAGTCCATTCACTATGTGGCCTTTATGTACACAACCCAGATGGTTTTCTGGAACCCACAGCCCTAAGGGACCAGGTGTATTATTAGACAACTCACTCCGTGGCAGTGAAGGCCTCTCCTCAGTAAATGCCTCTAGAGGCTATGGAGGCAGCTCAGTTGGTAGAATGTTTGCCTGGCATTCAAGAGGCCCAGGGTTTGATCCCTGGCACCACATAAAACAAACATGATAACACATGCTGTAATTGCAGCCTTCGAAGGTGGAGGCAGAGGCAGGAGGATCTGAAATCCAAAGTTATATTTGGTACATAGAGTTCAAGGCAACCCTGAAGCCCTGACTAAAAAGTAAAACAAGAAAAGAAAAGCCTCTAAAAAAGGGCCTCTAATGCCTCCCCAGGGGTTAGCACTTGATATCTCTGGAGTTGTCAGTCTTGGCTCCTCTAAGTCGACAACAATGGAAGCTGGCCTGCAGAGACTCAATGGACACCAGCTTGCACTAAGGAAACGCACCCCAGTACAGTGAAAGGAATTGAAGAACCAACCAGAGTGGTCAGAACTCCTGTTTTGTCAACTGCTGAAACCCAGAGTCACATGACTCCATGGTGCCTATATGACCTCTCTCAAAAAGGAATAATCTTAAATAAGCCCATTTAATGCTTTCTTACTTTACAATTACTTTTCTTTATTTTTTGAAATTGTAATATAATCTCATCGTTTCTATTCTCAAAACCAACCCGCATATCCCTGCTTCCTCTTTAAAATTCATAACCTCTCTTTTCCTTTGTTATTTTATACATATATGTATATTCCCTAAACATGTAAACACAGCCTGCACAATCTGTATAATATTATTTATATGTCTGGCTTCGGTGCTGACCATTTGGTATTAGGCAACTAACTGGCAAAAGCACATTTTCTTAACATAGAATTAAAGCTCATAAAAATGCTAGTTATAGCCAGGTGTGGTGGTGCATGCCTTTAATCCCAGCACTCAGGAGGCAGAGGCAGCTGGATTCCTGGGTTCGGGGCCAGACTGGTCTATTAAGTGAGTTCCAGGACACCCAGGGCTATACAGAGAAAACCTGTCTCGAAACCCACCCCCCAAAAAAACCCCAAAACCAAAAACAAACAAACAAACAAAAAACAAAAACAAAAAGAAAAAAGACTGTTTTCAATACAAGTCCTCCAGCCAGCCAATCTTCACAGTAGACCTGGTCTCTACCACTAAGGCATGCTGGACAGTGCCACTTTTACCTTGGGGATGATAGGAGACCCAGGCTTCAAGTACCAGTGGAACTACTGGGCGGAGCCTGGGCCCATGAACAGCATCCCCTGAGAGTCTGTACAGTCCAAATGTTCATTCTCCTTTTGCAGTTAGAACAGCAAAGCGATTTCCAAGGTAACCAAGGACAATAGAATAAGAGAGTCATAGTCCTGGAAGGAAGGAGATTAAATTTTAATACTTAAGAGTCAATATCAAATTTATTTTTAAAACTACATCAACACCAAATAAGCAGAGTAGGAATGAATGGAGCTATGAAGAAGCCCTAACAAACAACAGGAGTGTCCCAAGAATGCACACAATGTTTCTCTATTTCCAGAGTATTTTGTAGTAACCAGAGGCTCAAATAAACTAAGAAACAAAAATCAAAGCTGGGAAGAAAATCAAAGCTGGGAAGAGGGTGGGGGTGGCGCAGCTCAGTTTTCAGATTTATGCCACAACTACTTATTTTCTCCCTTATTTCCAAAGCACAAAGCTGACACCAGTTGCGCTCTGCACTTTGCAGACTGTGCAAAGTAAGTCACCCAGAGAAAGTCAACACAAAGTAAAAAGTTTCAAACCAGTTACACTCTCACTTGTTACCAAGACAATAAGCTCCTTAGAGAGAATGCATGGGGGCTGGGACGAGAGCTTAGGGGGTCAGGTGCTTGCTACACAAGCTTGTGAACCTGCATGGGGATCCCCAGGATTCATGGGAAGCAGAGACAGGCTGTGGGGAACTTACTCAGCAAAGCATTGCAAGGTCAGCCTCTGTGCTAGGTCAGCACAGGAGCCAACACACACACACACACACACACACACACACACACACACACACACACTCTCTCTCACAGTCACACACAGGCACACCTAGGGGGAGGGACAACAATTTCCATTTATATGCACACCTTCATCCATTCATCCATTTTCTTCTCCCCTGCTCCATTCTCATTCCAGGGTCTATACAGTAACTACAGTGAAATCTGGTAAAGCAGCTACCATTTACTAAGTCTACTGGGTACTGTACCAGAACCTTCAGAAATAGACATGATTATCTAGACTGTGAACTGGACTGAAAACTGTAAAAGAGTGTGTGGGTGGGGAGGGTCTCATCCCAATTCATACAACTGGAAAGTGATGGAGCCTGACTTGGAGGTGGCTGATCTAGCTATGGGCAGTTTTGAGAATGCACCATCACTAAGCATTAGAAAAAGCCATGCAGTTTGAGAAAGCAGCATCCAGTCAAGTTTAAACTCCACTTGCTGTGTCTATAACCTGAACTGATCTCCTAGCCTCAAATTCCTCATCTGCACATCACGGATAGAGATTAAACACAACAGTTTGATACCTGTAATACAGGTCAGGCACTGACTGAATTACTGATATTCTAGCTAAAGGTGTGTAAGTCAAGAAAGCCTATTTCAGGGGCTGGTGAGATGGCTCAGTGGGTAAGAGCACCCAACTGCTCTTCTGAAGGTTTGAAGTTCAAATCCCAGCAACCACATGGTGGCTCACAACCATCCTTAATGAGATCTGACTCCCTCTTTTGGAGTGTCTGAGGACAACTACAGTATACTTACATATAATAAAAATAAATAAATCTTTAAAATAAAAAAGAAAGAAAGCCTATTTCAATCAGAAAATGACAACAGCTAGACATATTCTCCATTGGGAGCAATCAGGTTTGCCAAACTTAATCAGATAAGTTTACTAATTCCATAACTCATTTAAGTAGAAGGCCAGGGACTTATTTTTTTAGTTGTATTTCTATGAAATGCGTAGCTTTTTGTATGTCACAAAACCTACCCTAATGTCTCATCCGACCATAAAAAGACATTTGCTTAAAGTCTAAGTATTGTAAACATGGTGTGTTATTACACTAGACAGAGAACAACTTTTTGTTTTGGAAGTAAACATTAAATAATGTAGGAGGAGAAAGAAAGCATTATTTTAAGTAATCCACACTGAGTCCTTTCACCCTTCGAATCAGTTCATACACACTATTATCTTAGAGTGGATGCTGGCCTCACTTAAAATGAGATGAGCCTGCAAGGAGTTCAGTTTTTCCCTGTTTCCAACTCAAATCCATTTTCTGCTTTGGAGGCTGAGTGAAGCCAGCCTGCTATTTGATAGAAAGACCAAATCCAGTCTCTCTTTAATCTACTCAGTAACTGAGCTCTTGGGTAATCTCCTGCACTGCATGGAAAAGCAGCTTTGGGTTCATCCAAAATAAACTAAAATTAATCAGAGAGAGGCCATGCCAACTTTAATTGCAACTCCTATTTGCCAGGCTTTCCAACATCTGCCAGTATTACTGATACCTAACTGATTCAATACAATGAGAGAAGCGTCCTGACTTTATAAACATGGGCTGTCTTTTAAGGACATCACACACAAGTGTCCTTTCCACAGAGGGAATCCTACCTTTTTTGGATGTAATCATTTTCATAAGCATTAATGATGTATTTTCAAAACACTGTGACTATCTTCCTAGTGCTTTTCAAGGCCCTCGTGGGGGAGGGGCTCACATCCCCCTCATCCCCCACCTGCCTCATTAAAGGCATCAGTGGCACCTAAAGGCCAGGCTGACAAAAGTGGACTAAAGCAATCTGCTCTCACTGAATTTGCTACAAAAGATTTACAAGCAGATCCTTTGGAAGAGAGGTGAGAGAAAAGAAAGGGGGGGGGGAGGATGAAGGAGAAGAACGGATACCCTAGCTCACTTCCAAGAGCAGGATGCTGAACCTAGTATTTTTCATTGAGTCTAGTCCTGACTGTGTAGGTCTACAAAGACAAATATTTTACACGAAAGAATAATAGTCTAGTCCCCCACCCAACTCCCCGCCCAGCCAAAGCCTAATAGTGAATGCTTTGTTCAACCAACAGGAAAGGATGTAATGACATAGCTTAATTTAAAAGCTCTCCGAACACCAACCTCTGGCAAGAGTATTTTAAAATATGTACCTTGATCTTAAAATTCTGAGCAAAAGAAATGTAGTCATCGGTTCACTACTGCTACACATGTGTGTCTCGTTCTCCAGCTACCTTTTGTGAGTCTAGCTGGACGAACAAAGCCTACAGAACCGAAAACACGAAACTCTAAATTCTGTTGGGGAGGTAAAGAAAATGATGTAAGTGAGGCTTTCCCAAGCTGTGGACAGCCGTGGTCTCTGGACTCACACAGCCTCTTCTAATCCTGCTTCAATTTTCAAACCAAATTGCTTCCTTCTCGCAGTCCCTCTTCCCCAGGATCTGGAGAGCTCGCGGCTTAGCCACTCAATACAATGACTATGCAGGCCCTTTCCAGGTTAAGGGCACAGGAGCTGATCATACTGTCAACAGGCACCACACAGGTAGCCCAGAAGCGGCCACCAAAAAACTTTTGGACCTCAAAGAAACCATTCTCCACATCCCTCTACAGCGCTGCTCTGTGGCAAGTAGTGGGCACTGCCAGGCCTCCCAAGATGGGATGGGCACCCGTGCCTAAGCAGCTTGGGGTCCCTGGAACTGCTCTACATGTTGGCTCAGAAGCCACAGCTGCTCCCGCCGGGCTACTTCCGGAACAAGTTGGAGAGGTCCGCGCAGAGAGACCTATCACTCCGGGGCCGCAGAGCTCGCAGGGGTCCCCGGCTCGCAGCCGCCACGCAGTATGCAGCCAAAGTTGACCTTTCCGAGGATGGGAGCAAAGGACCTGAAACCCTGCGCTGGAAATGGGAACAGACAGGAGCGTTCCCAAAAAAAGGCCCAAGGTGGTCAAGCAGCCTCTCCCTAGAGCAGGGAACAAAGGGCTTCTGTGTCGGGCACTGCTGGCCCGGCTGCGTCCGGCTTTGGGGGACCAGAAACTTTTCCCGGGTGTGGGCGCAGGCGGAGGGCACTGGGTATCGGTCACCAGGCGCGGAAGCCTACCGGGTGCCCAGGACGCAGCGCGATCCCCGCGACCCTAGCCTCCCGCCCGGCGCGGGCTACGCTACCGCTCACCTCCTCGATGGCCACCACGGTGTTCCTGCACTGGGCCGTGCGCGTGGTGAAGCTAGAGGCCGTGGGCGCCTTGTAGTCCTCAAGGGTCTCGGCCACGAATTCCGACACAGAGATCTGGTCCGGCATCGCCAGGGCGCCGGGGCGTGGACTGCGGCAGCCTCAGTCGCCCAGGGCGCGGGCTCCGACCCCGCCGCCGCTTGGGGACTTGAACAAAGGGAAGCGCGGGCGCGGAAGTCGCCGCGGGGCGCGGGAGCCTCCGCGGGACGCCCGGTGGCAGCAGGGGCGCGCGCAGCCCGCCGCTCTGCCCGCTGTGCTCCAGGAGCTGCAGCTACCGAGTCCTCTGCAAAGGAGCCCAGCAGCTGGCGCGCACCGTTAGCGGGAACCACGCGCCACCAAGCCTCTGTCCGTGACGCCTCCAGCGGAAAGGGGAGGGCCCGGCTGGGGAGGGCGCGGAGGCCCGCCCGGCGGGGCGGGGCCCAGACCTGGCCGCCAATCGGGGCGCCCGCCGCTACCGAGCCGCCAGGAAGCTGAGGCCTCAGCAAGGAGGGCTATGTGCGCTCAGGGCCTGTCAGTGGCTGTGGGCTGCTGGGTTGCATCTGCCTTCGGGTAGTGCTGGCGTTCGAGGGCGCGCCCTCTCCTGAGCTGCGGTGCCCGCCTCCCACCCCGCACCTGCCATGACCTCTAGCAACATTGCCCAGAGGGCGTGGAGTGGAACCGGGGATACTGGCTTCCGGGCTGGAAGGGAGCCCACCCTTTTACTCCCCAATCCCACCCTTGGGCTCAGGACCCCCTGAATTCCCCACCAGAACCTCAGGGAAGGGCCAGTGAGACAGTGTGGGTAGCTCGCCCCCTACAGGACAGTGAAATCCTCCAGGGCACTTTAGCGGGACAAGATGTAGGGACAGTTTGGGATGCAATGATGGGGACCATGTTCTGTCTGTGTGCCTTCTCACAGCCTTAAGAAGCCAGGGGTAAAGGCAGGTATTTTGCATAGGGAGTTGACCATGGTACAAGCCGAATGGGAATTCAAACCCATGACCTTCGACTTGGAAGAATACTCCAACCCCTAGTAAGCATCCTGTTCCCTAAGCTTGTACAATTAGGGACACTCCCAGTTACTTGATGACAGTTTTAGGGTGCTAGGCCAGGCTTCACCCTGAGAACATCATAGAATGTACTGATGTGGGGTGGGAAGTGGGGAATACCCAAGAGAACCAGAGGTAGAGCATGGTGGGGGGGGGGCGCATATTATGCCTGATGGTTCTCAGAGAGTACTCCAACCCACAGCTGACTGATCACAGACAAAACTGGGCCAATAAAAATCATCTGAATTAGGACATTTTCGTCTATATCTCATTCAGAAATTCTCAGCTGTATTTTAAAAACCCAGAGGTTCTGAAGACACTAGTCAAAAATCACACCATCTAACTCCCCGAGGCAAGAGGCAGTTACTGCTGCTGCCAACAACACAGCCTAGAGAAACTTTACAAAAAACTTTTGTGTGTCTGAAAAGGAGGGAATGTGAGGGACATTGTAAACCCAACATGGGAAATAAAAGTGGTCTCCTGCTGCCATAGGACAGTAGACCAATCAATCTTTTTAAGGCTCCCATGTACAAATCTGCTGTATGAGGTAGCAGCTGAGGTTAGACATTATGTATGGCTTCTGGTATTTTACCAGCACTGCCTGTGAATAAGTTCAGCCTTCAAAAATAGCTGTGCCAGTGGGTAGCTTTTATTCCAGCACAAGGCAATAAACTGAAATCCCAAAACTCTGCCACTCTCTGCCACTTTCCACCATTGTGAACATCCTTCCATTTAGTGTCTCAGGGACACACCTATCTCAGCATGTATAACTCGAGGGTATTGTGTTATAGTACAGGCTCTCCTGCACGAAGCAATTTTCTGATCCCTCTGCCTCTTTTCCCACCTATAAGTCCTTTTGTTTTTCTCTGAAATTGAAGGATATTCCCTGTGACTTTTCAAGGTTTTGTTTTTGGAGACCTGGTCTCTGTGATGCCTTGGGAAGTTAAAAGAAAGTAGTGTTTTTCCTTGACATAATATAGTACCAGTCAAACTAATCAATGTGTCTAACACACACACACAGACACATAGACACCCAGACACACAGACACACATATACAGAGACACACAGAGAGACACACACAGACACAGACACACACACACAGAGACATACACACATACAAACACAGGGACACACACATACACACACAGACACAGAGAGACACAGACACACACACATACACAGAGAAACACACACAGAGACACACATAAAGGGATACACACGCAAAAACATACACACACAGACACACACAGACACAGAGAGACACAGACACACACATACACAGAGAAACACACACAGAGACACACACAAAGGGATACACACACACAGACACACTCACACAGACATGAACATAATTTAAAGTTTAAATGTTGAACAGGAATCAAGAGAACACTACCCACTCCTTTGTATGTGGTGCTGAGGATTGAATCCAAGGCCTTGAACCTATAGGCAAGTGCTCGAACACAGAGTTACTACCTCAGCCCTCATTTACATATTTTTAATGCATCCAGAAAAGAAGATGCTGATATTACCATTAGAGACACGGACACCACTAAGTTTATTTTAAAAAATACCTGAAATAATCTATTTTTAAAAATAATTCTTGTTGGGCATGGTGTCACATCCCTTTAACCCCAGCAGTCAGGAGTCAGAGACAGGTTGGTCTCTATGGGTTTAAGGACAGCCAAGTTTACGAAGTGAGTTTCAGGATAGCCAGGGTTCTATACAGAGAAACCCTGACTCAAAAAAGATATAATAATTCTCAAGGATAAAATTGTCCTAAAACTGAATTGAGGCAATATAAAATTTCACTTATCCCATCCCATACAAACATTTATGTTTTGCTATAAAATATAAATGCCTTTGATCATACAGTATTCTTTTAGACCTCACTAGGGGCTGGTTCAAAATACATACCATGTAAAACTATGTAAGTTTTAAAGTCTGAGAAATTATGAATCCATATATATTTGAGCCTATATTTTTCATATAAAAGACTATAGTCCTATTTTTTTTTTACCTTGTGTGTACTGGTCTGTTTCTGTTGCTCTAATATACCTGAGGTTGAAATTTTTGAAGAAGAGGAGGTTAGCTAGGATGTTGCCAAAATGGTACATTGTTACTGCTGGTCTGGAGTATATGGAGCCCGTGGGTTCAACAGCGAGGGGAGGGGGGAGAGGGGAGGAAGTTAGCTAGTGGTTTTGGAAGCTGCCCTGGTTAGTTTTGTCAACTGGACACAAACCTAGATATAACTGGAAGGAGAATCTCAGTCAAGGAATTGTTTCCATCAGATTGGGATTCAGATATGTCTGTATGACATTTTCATGATTATTAATTGATGTAGATGGCCCAGTCCACTGTGGGTGGCACAATTCCTAGGCAGGTGAGCCTGGCCTGTGTAAGAAAGAGGCTAAGTAGATCAAGGAAGGCAAGCCAGTAAGCACCATTCCTCCACAGTCTCTGCTTCAGCTCCTGACTCCAGTTCCTGCCTTGGCTTTCCTGAATGATGGTCTATAACCTGTAGCCCAGTGAAACCCTTTCCTTCCTCGAGTTCGTTTTAATCAGTGTTTTATCACAGCACAGAAAACAAACTAGGACAGAGGTGTACAGTCTAAGATCAAGCAGCCCCTTCCATGTAGCTTCACGTAGGTGGTAACATAATGTTGACATCATTTACTTGTAAGATTGATCACGGGCTGGAAGCCAGAAAAACAGACATCAAACTCCCTACTTTAGAACTCGCTTTAATGAGAACTAATGGAGGCAGATTTCTGAGTTCGAGGCCAGCTTGGTCTACAAAGTGAGCTCCAGGACAGCCAGAGCTATAAAGAGAAACCCTGTCTCAAAAACAAAACAAAAAAAAAAAAAAAAAAAAAAACAAAAAAACAAAGAGAGAGAGAGAGAGAGAGAGAGAGAGAGAGAGAGAGAACTAATGGAGGTTCCCAAGAAAACTCCCTTAATTGCTTCCAAGGATAGTACCCTCAGTGCCCTAACTCCTCCTAGTCCCCATCTGAGCCCCACCATGACACCAAGGCCAAGGCAGGACAAATTGGTGCCGAAACCTGGGAATGAACCAGGGACCTTTAGATATTTGTCCTGTGCTATTCCAGTCCCGCAGGAACGCACACAGAACACAAGTCAAGACCTTTCGTGGTTACACTTTATTTATAATCGTGAGGTAGAACAAAGAAGGATAGAAACGTGTTGCTATATATACCCACAGGTGTGACGTGTTAATACTACTGGCGGTTCCACCCACAGTCTCAAATGTCCCAGGGGATGGACTAGTGACTTGGCAGGCATTTGCTCAGGCACATGCGCACAATGGAGCTTAGCGCCATCTAGTGACAGCACGTATTATCACGGCTTCCTACAAATTCCGTCTTTTGCTTCCACATCACTGTTCCTTATTAAAGGAAGTAGGGGCAGGAACTCAGGGCAGGTACTAAAGCAAAGGCCAGTGAGAAGGGCTACTTACTGGCTTGTTCCTCATGAGTTGCTTGGCCTGCTTATACATTCCAGGACCACGTGCCCAGAGGTGCCCAAATGGGTAGGGCCTAACCCTAATAGTAACTAATTAAGAAAATGTCCTACAGTCTTGCCTATAGGTCAGTTTTGTGGAGGCATTTCTTAAAAATTATGGTTCACTCTTCCAGCTTGTGTCAAGTTCATATACGAAAAGAGATAGATGAATAAGTACATAAATTTACCCAGGAAACCCTGGTTTCATCCCCAATACCACAAAATAGGAAAGTAGATAATGGTTGACAAATATAGATTATAGATGATAGTGGTGGTTAATAGAAGACAGATGACCAGATAGATAGATTGATAGATAAATTATAGATAGATAGATAGATAGATAGATAGATAGATAGATAGACAGACAAGATGATAGAAAATAATGATATATGTGATAGGTAAAAGACAATAGAAGAGAGATGGATGATACAATACTATCTATAGATGATAGGGAATAATAAGGTACATGACCCGTAGATGAAGAGATAATAAAAGAGAAGACAGAGCTAGGTAGATAATAAAGACAATAGATAAATAAAATAGCCGAGCATGGTAGCCTGATTCTTTAACCACAGTACTCTGTGGCCAGAGTCAATCGGATGTTTGCAAGTTCAAAGCCAGCCTGATCTAAATGCTGAGTTGCTAGGATAGGCAAGGCTATTCAGAGAAAGCTTGTCTTGAAAAACTAAAAATAAAACAAAACCAAAATGCAGATGAAATAGATGACATGTCTAGATCATAGAAGAAGATATCACAGAGATTGATTTTCATACAGGAGATCTGTAGTTAATAGAGACAGATACTAGAAGATAAGATTAGCTGAATAAGTAGATGAAGATAGAACGAATGTAAGGGAAGTTCTGGTAAGGGAGCATGAAAATGGTGAGACCACAGAATGAGAGGACAGCCTAGTTGGAACTGGGCAAGCATTCCACATTTCTCCTTTCATAAGGACAGCAGTCATATTAGTACCTTCCTATTGCTGAGGAAAAAACCCACCATGACCAGTAGTCCAGAGCTCATGTCTATCTTTTTTCTTTATTTTTCCACAATAGTTTTCTTTTTCTTTTCTAAAGAAAATATTTGTTTTCATTGTAGTGCACTGGTATTTTACCTCCATGAATGTCTGTGTTAGGATGTCAGATCTCCTCAAGCTAGAGTTACAGACAGTTGTGAACTGCCATGTGGGTGCTCACCTTGGGATTCATTCCATCAATAGCAGCCCCACGTTATTTCAGAAGTATTATCCAAGGATGGGCTATAAACTCCAACACACAGAATAGTCCAGCAAAACCTCCCGTCTCCACCTGTTCAGAATGCTGTGTCTTTTCTCATGGCCATCCTAGGCCTCTCCACTCCTGGGTTGCCATAGGTACAGTCCTCAGCATCTTTTCTCACCTACTGGGGCTATGGTTGCAATGACCATGGTCCAAGCCATGATCATATTTTGGATGTGATCCCGTGCCAGAGCTGCCATGCTGCTGAATTAAAATTCCTCTATACATGTGTGCTAGGCTTTGAACTCAAGTCATGCTTGCCCAATAAGTACACTTGCCCTGACCTCATTTTCCAAATCTAGATTCTGGGAGGCCTTACTTAGACCTTTAAAATTAGTCTTCAGGAGAGGAGCTCAGGTAGCTTGTATGCTTAATAGGATTTCCAGTATTTTCCATCAAACAAAATTCAGAAGCTTTATGTGGCAGTTAGGTGGAGAAGCTCAAAGCCAGAGTGTTGGGAATTTCTTTATGAGTGTAGGCAGGCAGGGGGTCATTCTTGGAAGTAAGTGAGCAGTGAGCCCATTCCAGAGCCCACAATCCAGCAATCCTCTGAGGATCCATCTACAAAATAATGACTCGAGAATAAACATGGCCAAAAAGTAGGGAAAAACACTTGCCACAAAGCCTGGTGACCTAAGTTCAGTTCTCAGAACCAACATGGTAGATGAGAGAACCAAGTCCTGCAGAGTGCCCTCTGATTTCTACATTAGTGCATGCTCACACAAATATAATGAGAAATATTTTTAAGACCAAAAGCGTTCCCAATGGAGCTGAAAGTGTCTAATATCCATGTTTGGATCACTCCTTTGCTCTCCTGGTATGTGTTTGAGGCAGAGGGATTTGCTTGTAGGATTCTGAGCTACCTGTAAGTGGAAGCAATGCCCAAATCACAGAGGTGACCTAGTCCCTACAGACTGTTTTCTCAGTGCAGTGGAATTCCTAGTGTCTGATGCCCTGTTGTGGGGCTTTCTTTGCAAAAAGCTTATAGATTGTTTTCTTGAGGCTTTTTGATTTGCTTAAAAAACTAAGTCTAGCAGCCTGAGGGTTGGGCATAATTCCCCCAACAGCAGTGGGGAGCCAGGCACTTTGCCCCCAAACATTCATTTCCTGTTAGTGCTTAAAAAACAGAGTTACATTCCGGTTCTGTTTGTTCCAGTTCCCCTCTCCTCTCTCTCCCCTGACCTCTCCCACTCAGCTTGGGCTTCACAGCCAATGCTGATCTCACTGGCTGACTCTGCATTTCATTTTGGTGAGTACCACTTACTAGTGCCAAGAAGTGAACGCAGAAGCAACTACCTCCTGTCCTGGTCAAAGTTTCCTACGGGCTCCCAGCCTCGCCACGGTCATGCCCTGAACCCTCCCCTGGGTAGAACCCCTAAGAGTGGCAACGAAAAAGTCCCTGCATGTGCCACACCTGTAGAAATGTCTGGTTAGGCAGGCTCTCTGGGTCCCTCTGAGTAATTAGCTGGAGATGGCAGCCCAGCAAGGCCAAGACCAAGGGATTTGACATCAGGGTTGCCAGCTGATCAATGTGGTCTTTGTTTTTGTTCCAAAAAAGATGACACAGCGATCCAGCCTGGAGCTTTTAGGAACAAGCAGCATCCCTGGAAGATGCTGCTCACTACAGTGAACCAGGAAGAGCACTGATGGCAAACCAGGAGTAACCTCCATCCTTCATGTCTCAGGGGACTCATAGCCCATATAAGCAGGCTTCACACTTGTCTGAAGTCTGATCTCAACATGGCAAAAGACCCTACAGATCCTGTCCTGGCTAGTTTTATGTCAACTTAACACAAGCTAGAGTCATCTGAGAGGAGAAATCTAGATTTAGAAAATGCTTCCATAAGATCCAGCTGTAAGGCATTTTCTTAATGAAGAAATTAAGGCAATTTCATAATTAGGTGGGGGAGGTCCAGTGAATTGTGGGTGCTGTCATCTCTGGGCTGGCGGTCCTGGGTTCTATAACAAAGCAGACTGAGCAAGCCAAGAGGAGCAAACCAATAACTAGCACTCACTCCTTCATGACCTCTGCATCAGCTCCTGCCTCCAGGTTTCTGCCCTGCTCAAGTTCCTGTTCTGACTTCCTTTGATGATGAACCGTGAGGTGGAAGCCTAAGCCAAATGAGCCCTTTTCTCCCCCAAGTTGCTTTGGTCATGCTGTTACAGCACAGTAATGGTACCCCTGACTTCAACAGGTCCCTTGTCAGATTAACTACTTGGTTCAGTAAAACATGCTCACTTTCACGGAGGTCCCAGTGGCTGCCAACCCACAGGGAGTGGACGCTTCTCTTGCCCACTGTTCCCTGTCTTTGTTCTTCTCCCTCTAGTTATCAGAGCAGAATCTTCAGCACCACTTTCCGGGCTCTTCCTCTTCAACTATCGACAATCAGTTGGTAACGAATCCACGTGCCATTGGATTGGATATTTCAGTTTATTATCCACGAACCTGTGGTTCTGAGCCCTCATTTCCCACTGTGCCCTTATCCATTTATGTCTCTCCTCATCTGCAAGTATTATTTCATAATAAATCTTCCTATCTCTGGGTTAATCAATTTTCCAATCACCCTGTTTACTGGGTGCCAGACTCTTTCCCATAGTGATCCTTCTAAAAAGCAAATGTAGTTTTAAGTGGCTCAAAATCTTCCAGGGTCTCCCTACAGTCTACGAATAAACCCTAAATTCTTCAATATGCTGTAAAAGATCCTTCATGGCCCAGAATACCTGACTGTGCTGACTCACTTCTCCTCCAACCTTGCTTGTACCCAGAGATTGAACCATAGTCTATTGACTGAGGCATTTCCTCATTCAGTTCCTGCTTTATTTCTTTTTAAGGTGTATCTATTTATTGTATGTATATGAGTACACTGTAGCTGTCTTCAGACACACTAGAAAAGAGCATCAGACCCCATTACAGATGGTTGTGAGCCACCATGTGGTTGCTGGGAATTGAACTCAGGACCCCTGGAAGAGCAGTCATTGCTCTTAACCACTGAGTCATCTCTCCAGCCCCAGTTCCTACTTTATTTATAATTACACAATTAGTGTTGGGGGTGGGGGCTGGTGCATACATATAAGGGAGTGTGCATTTGCCCTAGCATGAGGTCAGAGGGCAACTTGCAGGAATTGGTTGTTCTATCTTCCCATGATTTAGGTCACAGGATCAAACTCAGGTTGTCTGCTCATGGAAAGTCACCAAACCACTTCAAGAAGGTTTGCATTTTCAAAGTATCTCCCTGATTGGGAATTTAAGAACATTTTGAAATCCAGGCATAGTGGTACATGCCTTGAATCCCAGCACTTGAGAGGCAGAGGCAAGTAGATCTCTGTGAGTTTGAGGCCAGCCTGATCTCCATAGTGAGTTCCAAGTCAGCCAGGGCTACATAGTGATACTCTGTCTGGAGAAAACAAAAACCAAAAAGAATGCCTTGAACCCAGATTACCACATGGTCTTCTGTGCTTTACAGAAGCCAACCAACATTTCATCCACTAGGGCTGACTTCCACTTCAGTCTACCTGATGAATTCATTCCCATGGTTCAAAACTCAGCTTGCAAGCTTTAAAATTCAAGAGCACTCCTTCCCTTCTTCCCTTGCCATGTTGAGCATATCTTCAACACTTCCCATGGCACCTTGTTCTGTTATAGCATGTGGTAGCTTAGATGTGAAATGTCTGCCAAAGACCCAAGTTTGAAGAATTGCTCCTCTAGGTGTGGCCTGGGGAAGAAAGTTAGATCATTGGGAGCATGCCTTTGAGGCTCTGTTGGGACCTTGCTCCCCTTCCCCTCCCTGCTTCTCTGCCATGGTAAACGTGCTACAAGCTGCTACCATGATGCACTAAGTTGCTAGAGGCCCAAAGCTACAGGGCCAAGCAACCATGGACAGAAACCATGAGCCAAAAACTAACTCTTTCCTCGTAAATTGATTCTTTCATTTCGTCACAGTTATGTAAAAGTGAGTGACACACAACACTTTCCACTTACAGGTCTGTCTTTGTCACTAGATGAGTTTGCTGAAGATCAGGTATATAATCCTTTCAGCTTTATGTCCTTAAAACCCAGCACTTGATTTAATTGTATTTTTTGAATGGATACATTTATACTGGTGTTTGTGTGTGTGTGTGTGTGTGTGTGTGTGTATGTGTGTGTGTGTGTGTGTGTGTGTGTACAGAAAGGTCCTCCTTTGAATCATAGAAAATGCCTTTAGTCACTGTCTTTCTCTACTGGAGGACACTGTCCATCTAAGACCCAAAAATCTTGTAAAGGATAGGTGGGCCCTGTGTGTTGCTAACATTCCACAAACAAGCTTCTAGAGGAAAGGGGAAGAGAGCTTTTTTTTATTGATTTGGTTAGGTTTGGCTGTTGCTGTTGTTGTCCTGGGGAGTCAAACCAAAGGTCTTAAGCTTGCCAGACAAGCACTTTGCCATTGAGCTGTTCCTTCGCCCAAGGAGTGGGGTTTTGAGCATTCTCCCAATATTGCATGATTTGGAATAGAAGTCTCTTGAACACAGACCTACATGGGAGGTGTAAACTCACAGTAGGCTTCAGTGAAGCAGGGCAGAAGGCCATGCAGACTGTGTGACATGGAACTATGGGGAGGAAGGGTCCCCTTGTCTTTCACAGTTGGCAAGATCGACCTGCAGATTTCCTGAGCTCCATGTCCTATGGGTGACATTGGAAATAAGAGAAATAGGTAACTTCTCCATGATGAAAAGAGCTCCCCTGAGACTACACATAGTAAAGCTTGTGAGGTTTGAAAACCTGAAGGGGTGTTTGGGTGAGAAGCTTGACTGAATTTGTGACTAAATCCTGTCAGTCTTTAGTTGAGATTAATCAGTTTAGGAAGAAGCAGGTTGGGACTTGAACTCGGAATGCACGTAACATCTTTGCTGAAATGGTAAGCTGATTTCTATGTACGAATCCTTGAAAACTGAGATTCACTCATTCTTTCACTCATTTCTTCATTCATCCACTCACCATGTTCATGAAGGACCCCTTTTCTAATATTTTTATTTCATTTACACTTTAAAAATTATTATTTTATCACTTTTATCATTATTAATCTGTATATATCACACACATACCACATATGTATGCAAATTCAGGGGATCATTTTCTTTTCTCAGAAAGAAAAAAAAGACGGGATTACTGGGTGAGAAAAATTTTTGGTGCTAAAACACTGGTGTCCAAACCTCTGTCTTCAGGCTTACCAAAGTGCTGTACTCAAAATGAAGAACAGCTGGCATGAGAAGTAGAAAGAGGCCTTCAGAAGATAGACCTGGGTCCTTCAGTCCCACACCTATTGCTGCTACTGTTAATGGAGCTGATCTCTGACCCCAACCCAGAGGGCTTGATCCCAAGGACTAAGCTGAATAGCAGGAAAACTGATACTGGAATGCTGGCCAGAGGGCCTTTAGCAGGTGAACATTGTTGTAGAACACAGCCCTCTGACCAATAACAGACACCATCTTTATCAGATCAACCATGCATTCTCTCAAGAGACCATCAGAAGCAACCTGTGGAATGTTGACCTTCCCTCAGAAAAGGAGTCCCTGGATCCTTGGGAGAGACTCCAGCTTCTCCTTGCAGGCATTTAATTCAATTCTGCCCTAATTGTACTTAGTCTGCAGCTTACGGATTACTAAAGCACAATGGCTGTGGAGGGGATGTAGTTAGATGGGATGTATCAGATGTGCTGTGTGAAGAGTTTCCAGTGTTCCTTCTTAGGGGTCACCCGTGTACCTGCTTGTAACTCTTCACCCCCACACTGTAAGGAAATAGTTTGCTTAGTTTGTTTTCTATTGGTGGGATAGACTGCCATTAAAGGAAGTGACTTGGGATGGAAAGGGTTTATTTCATCTTACGGCTTGTAGTCCATCATGACAGGAAGTCGGGTAAGGAGCTAAAAGCAGAGACCTGGAAGCAGGAACTAAAAAAAAAAAAAAAAAAGCCCTGGAAGTATGCTGCTTACTGGCTTGCTCCCATGGATTACTCAACCTCTTTTCTTATGCTGTTCAAGAGCATGTGCTTAGGGGAACATTATCCATGGCGGGCTGGGTCATCCTCTCTCAATTATTAGTCAAGAAAACCCTGCAGATTTGCGTATAGTTAATCTGATGGAGGCATTTTCTCAATTGTGGTTCTTTCTGTTTGACTCTAGCTTGTGTCAAGTTGAGAAAAAACTAACCAGGACATAACCTCAGTAAACTCATTGGTTCTGCTGGATGATCCTCAGTAGAAACATATGTTGGTTTGTCATTGGGGCCTTAGGAGGAGGGAGTAGATGCTGCTTATGTTTCTCCAGAGAGAAAGCAAGGTCTATCATTGCATATCTAGCCATGGAGTAAGAAGGAGGAATTTCCAAGATCATAAGACTAAGCTGGCACACTAAGCCTCACAGAAGCAAAAATCTATGTTCTGTGTTTTTCCCCATCAATTCCTTAGAAAGCAGATCCCATGGGATGATAGAAAGGGAAAGTGGGTTCATTGCTTTTCTGTTGCTATAACAAAACCCCTCACCAAAAACAACTCATGGAAGACAGGGTTTGTTTTAGCTCATAGCTACAGTGGGATACAAGTCTCTCATGGCAGGAAGGCACAGCAGGAAGTGACAGGCACAGATGGAGGAAGAGGAGGTTGAAAGATCACATCTTCAACTCCATTCAGAAAGAGGAGAAGAGCAGAAATGGAAGTGGGGAGCATTTATAAACTCTGAAAGCCCACCCCTATTCTATGCTTGATCCAGCAAAGCTATACCTCCTAAACTTCCTCTGACAGCACCACCAACTGGAGATTTGCTGTTTAAATCCCTGAGCCTATAGGGCAGTGATTCTCAACCCATGGGTGGCGAACACTTGGGGGAGTCAAATGACCTTTTAATACGAGTCACATATAAGATATTTACATTATGATTCACTACAGTAGCACAATTACAGTTATGAATTAGCAGTGAAATACTTTTATGGTTGGGGGTCCCCACAACATGAGGAACTGTATTATAGGGTCACAGCATCAGGATGATTTAGAAGCACTGCTCTAGGGGATATTTCTATTTCAAACCACTACAGAAAGGATGTGTGGCCTGTGTTCTGTCATACTTCACCATTTTAACTATCTGTTTGGTAGGCTCTCCACGAACACCTTACAAACAAGAGTCAGCTGGCTCAGTGAGCTAACATCACTTCAAAGTGGTGCACGCCCATCTGTAAGCACAGGTGCTTCCCTGCTGTCTGGTTGTCCTTCTGTGAATGTTCTATATAAGCCAGACTCTAAGGATCAGGGTCAATATGGAGGTGGTATAACATAAGCTAAAGGAATATGTCTTTTTAGGTTTCAAACTAAGCTGGCTGCACAGTGCACCTTTCTTGGCAAGGGAATAAAAACAAGCTGCCTAAATCAGATGGGAGAAGAGACAGCTGTATTTGGTTTGTCCATGGGAGGAACATGCCTGCTCTTGGAGATAGCACTTCAGAGTCCTCCTTACATTCTTGATAACTTACCAAGAAGAAGGATAGTGATATCAAAATGTTACTTCTCCCAGAGAAAAGCCATTAGTAGGCCTGGCCTTGCAGCCTGGTCACCCCCACCAGCCCCCCTCTTCCTAGCTTGAGCATTAAAGTTTTCTATGTGGAAGCTGGATGGTCAGTCAGTCCCACTGAGACTATTCACAGCTGCCTGCCTGAGCTGACTAAAATAGAATGTGATCTCAAATAGATCTCAGCAACCAGCTTGCTCCATTGTCATGGTCACAAGGTGAAGATGTCCAAGTTTGCTCTGAAAAAAGAACCAACACAGGTCTCTGCCCACATCAGGGAGGTATTTGTTTCATCTCCTGCTGTTAAAGTTCTTTGTATAAACTGCTCTGATCACAGATGATTTAACAAAAGCCACATAGGAGAGTAACAAGAGCCAAGGGCACTGAGGTCCCTGCACAGCCCACAGGAGAGACTTTGGGGATCTAAGTGAGTTTGGGAAGTTTCCACAGTGTCGGCAGATCCCAGACTTGGGTCCCCAAAGGGGTCTGGGCCAGGGACAGTCCAGCCAGAAAGACAGAATTAAAACATGGCAAGGTCTTTGCCAAGGGCACGCTAATAGCTCACATCTATCACCCAGGGAAGGCAATGTCTGGGAAGAGACAATTGACTTTTCATGGAACAGATGAAGTTTTACATGTCATGCTTCCTGAGTGACAGCTTTGCCTTGGGACAGCAGCAGCATGCAGGAGGGAAAGCATGTCCAAACTCTCATCCTATCCTCAGGCCTGGGTTTAACTTAGACCTGCAAGGTTATTTCCATCACTTAGACCCCAAACTCCATCTGTCTTTGTAGTCATCCCAGAAAACGGAATCGTCCCCACATTCCAGTCCACAAATTGCTATTACTTATATGTTCAAGTTTTTGTAAAAATGTGCTTACCCATTTTGTACCTTTTTATTGCTGCCTTAGTAAGAGATATGCAAATGGTATGCAAGGAGTGACAAGATTTTATCTGGTTTACCTGTAGGTAGACAAAATGGGGGCAGGCACTAATATGCCCTCTGAAGTTCAGAAAGGCAAAGTGGCACACTCATTGTCGCAGAGCAAAGCTGGGCTTGACCTCATCCTTCAGTTCTCAAGCTCTGCCTAGACACTGTGTCCCAATTTTGCCCACAGGTAAGAAATGCCTCCATACCTGATGCTCAAGGGTCATGTGACAAAGCTACCTGCCCATTATACTCAATGTTTGTCATGAGCCTCTCCTGTAATGACACTGCTACTCACAGAGTCACCAATCAAGTTGTCCCCAAGCAGACACACGCAAACACCTGTCTTCCTTAGTGGGTCTCTCCTGTCTTTTCCCGAACTTGGTAAGGTACCAGACCACCCTGCCTGTCCTTTCTGTCACCTTCCAGCCTCACAGCTGGGCTCTCAGAGTCACCCAAAGGGACATTTATATCTCTGTTCAGACTTCTGGAACTCCTGAAGCTGGTTCAACCAGTCTGATTTTTCTAACAATACAGGTTTTGCCTCTGTGTTGCTGTAAGCACCTTATTTGGATAAGGTCTTCACACAGTGTCTTAAACATGATCAGCAGTTAACAACTGAGGATTAGAGGGTGTTCCTAGAAAGGACCACACTTGGAATAGGGACACAACACAGGAGCACACTCATAGGAGCACCTAGGAGATTCTCTGGGTGACAGAACATATATGAGGATGTCCCTTTAGTCTCCAACACCTCCCAGGGGTCTCCTCTTCCTACCAGTTCACACTGCTCAGCATTCCACATACTGTCTAAAATCCCTCTGTATTACTCAGGGCTCTTTCTGTTCTGAGAGACCAAAGTCCTATTCTAAGGGACTTAATTACAGAAACATATGTTCATTGGCTTTCATGCCTACCTGCCCACTAAGGAGTGCTGAAGGGGAGTCACAGAGAGGCTACCACATGCCTGGCTTCCTGAGGCAAGACCAAGGAGTTGCACACAGTTATGGGGGAATGAAGAGGCAGAATAATAGGAAGTGTGGCACTGATTGTTCTGAATTCTGGCTTTGATGCCATCACCACACATGGGCATGCAGGGCAACCTACTGCTGTCTCTTGGGTGGCCCTTCAGTGGGTGTTAAGGACTTTCTATAGGACTTCCCTAGTTAGGGTAAGGAGAGAGGGAAACACTCCCAAGAATGAGAGATGGTAAATTGGTCAAGAATGCCCACCCAGAGCAAGTCATTTACAAGAAAGTCCTCCTCCATGTAGATATCATTTCCTTCCTTTAAGGAATCAAGGAGAGAGCTTCAGGACCAGGGCTGCCCTGGATAACTTACACTTGGGGTCAGAAATCAGAGAGCTGCTTCCTGCTCCTTCACTGTGATTTGTTGTGGCTTCCACTTTGTCAACATGGGATTTCTCCCATTCAAAGAGGTTGATACAAACCAGCCGAATTTCCTGGAAACCCCATGGAAACCCAGGACAAGTTGATGAAACCAAGCATGACAGCCATTAGTCTGTGCTTGGCATGGAGTACTGTGGTTCAGAGCTGATGGGTTCCTGTTGGTTGTGTGTGTAGGAGGGACACATTTACCATCACTGTACATTCAGGCAGTTCTCATCACAACAGATCAGGATGTGCTGGAGGCCCATAGAAACCTTGGCTGCTTCCTCTGCTTCTCCACCCAACCACTGCACACAGAGGGCTCGAAGCCTGAGTGAAGGCATTGCATCTTGCTGCCTGGTTGTCCCCACAGAGACATCCTCTATGTGACCCTGGAAAGTCTCTAAGTCTTTCTGAGCCCTGGTTCTTCTTTTGGGAGGCTAGGAAACTTGGTTGTACAACACACAGAACTATGTTGTACATATAGAAAATGTTCCATAAGGGGACTCAGGATTATCTATTATACTGCTACAGAAAGTGATTCACCTAGAAGCACAGCAGACTGTAGACACAGCATCTTTTCTAAACAGCCCTGGGGGAGCTGTTTCCCTTTGTCACCAGGGCCAGGCTCTTTACCCCCCACCCCCACTCTGGGCCCAGGACCAGGACACAAGTTCCTCATGGGGAAGGTCAACTGGGAGCTTTGGTTGCTCATTGGCCTAAATTAGATGGGCTGATGGCTGTTTGGGGAAAGAATAGCTGCATTCTTCATGTGTTTTTCCCATCAAAACATGTCTGTTTTGTTCTCTTTTAAAGGGCACTCATGAGGCATTTAACAGGAACAAAGACGTCTCAGTCTGCCACTTTCCAGGTGATTCACCTTCAAAAGTGTGTGTGCATAGAATCTTTTAAGATCTGAAAACATGCCCCAGAGATTCCCACAGGCACATGAAAGCAGGGGATGTTCTGACAGGCCATTATAGAGGTGACATCAGAATTCTCAGCATCCTTTACTCACAGATGTTGTCTGGCAGGGAAGCTGTCATAGGCTTGTTCTGTCAGGGAAGAAAGACAGACACAATGTGTTTCCCCAGGCTAGCTCGCTGGGTAAGACACAATGTGTTAAGCCGGGCAGTGTTGGCACATGCCTTTAATCCTAGCACTTGGGAGGAAGAGGCAGAGGCAGAGGTAGGCTGATTTCTGAGTTCGAGGCCAGCCTGGTCTACAAAGTGAGTTCCGGGACAGCCAGGGCTATACAGAGAAACCCTGTCTCGAAAAAAAAACCAAAAAAGACAAAACAAAACAAAACAAAACAAAAAAGACACAGTATGTTTCCCCAGGCTAGCTCACTGTTGGAGCATCATGCTCTCAGGATGGTCTCCACTCTTTTGGGAGACAACTCTCCACTCAGTCCCCAGGATTAATAAAGACACCTAAGGAAGATGGGATGAGAGGAGATAGAATAAACTCCAGACTGTTCCCTGGGCCTCTGATACCTTCACCCTATGTATCTCAAGCAGGCTTCCAGTTGAGGGTTCCCTGGACACCCGTACCACATGCCACTCGATCGTGTATTAGCTGGGAGAGCCCAGAGGTCAAGAGCACAAGTTGGATGCCAGCTTTCCTCCCTGGCCTTGTGATCAGACCCTGTTTCAGGGTTTCATGAAAAGCACGGTCCCTTATCTGATACAGAAGAAGCCCAGAACAGATGTTACATGCTGTTCTCAAGAGCATGTTGTCCTGACTGCCTCTACCACCACCACCAACAACAACAACAACACCGGCAACACCACTAAAACCACCACCAACACCCAATTTCTTCCTCTGTTCTCAGCAATTGGAACTCATTCTCTGCTCCCTAAGATCATGTGTATGCTGGTTACCTTATGTCAACTTGACACAAGGTAGAGTCATCTCAGGGATGGGGTCATACCTCCATTGAGAAAATGCCTCCATCTGTAAGGCAGTTTCTTAATTAATGATTGATAGAGAAGGGCCCAGCCCATGGTGAGTGGTAACTTTCCCGGAGCTGGTGGTTTTGGGAGCTATAAGAAAGCAGGCTGAGCAAGCCATGAGAAGCAAGCAAGAAAGCAGCATTCTTTCATGGCTGCTGCATCAGTCCCGGCCTCCAGGGTCCAGATCGGTTTGAGTTCCTGTCCTGACTTCCTCTGATGATGAACTAACTACATGTGCAAGTGTAAGCCAAACAAACCCTTTCCTCCCCAAGTTGCTTTTAGTCATGGTGTCCTAACCAGGACAATGTGTGATCTCATCTCCCTAAAACCATCAGGACAATAACACAAGTGTCTGTGCACGGCTTACTGCACCTTCCATTCTCTGACCCACTTGCTCATTCTTTCACTACTTAACACATTTGTTCACAACACTGCAGAGCATGGTGAGGCCATTGCCTTCCAGACACTGTGTCCATCCAAGGCAACAGAGCTGTGGAATGTCCCTATCTCTGCCTCTTAGAGCTGAGGTGACACATTCTAAAGGACAAACTGTTATCAGTAGTATGGGAGATGGAGGGAGCAGGGCAGTAACCAGCAAAAGTGACCTGGATGGAGGCTGAGCCAAGATCCCAGGAATCTCCTAGAGAGTGTCCTGAAGTTCTGGGGATGCCCATTGACTCCCTCAGTCTTCCATACCTCATCCAAGGACTAAAGAACTATAATCTGTGCTCTCTATTTGGCACAAGCATCTTCCCTATTGAATCTTGCTGGCTCTTCCAGCCTCCCTGGCCTTTGCCCCCTCATCCTCACCATGGTCCATGCCCTCTGAAGTTCACCCAGCCTACTATAGAATCTTTCATTGCTTCCTTCCTTATGTTTTCCTTGGTCCCTTGTCTGTCTCCGCCAGACTGTGAAATCCCTGGGGGAAGGGACTGTCTCACTGGTATCTGGATCCTGGGAGCTATACAGCCATTGTAAGGAGAGTTCTGTTCTCAGGAATTACTGGCCCAATGGCTAAGTGGTCTGGGGGCAACAAGATTATTCACTGCAGGTTACCCAGTTTGTTCTGGCTAAATCTAATCTTAAACTGGAAATAATCCAGCCTTGGACTCAGTTTTTGTTAATGTCCCTGGATCCCTCTTGAGAAAAGCAGTTTGTTGGGGATTTGTTGTTAGGCAAACCAGTGTGATTTTCAAACTATTAAGTAGCCAGGAAGCCTAGGCACAAATATCTCAATGAACAAGTCCTGATGAGAAAGGGACTCCTGGAATCACCTCTATTTGAAGATATAGCTGTTGTCCATCCTAGTATTGTGGATTGAAGGAGAATGGCTCCTATAGTCTCATATATTTAAATACTGGGGCTCCAGTTGATGGAACTGCTTGTGAAGGATTAGGAGGTGTGGATTTGTTGGATGAGGTGTGTTATGGGGGTGGGCTTTAATCTTCAGAAAACTCCTGCCATTCCCAGTGTTTCTTCTCTGCCTCTTACTTGCAAAATCAAGATGTGATCTTCCAGCAGCTGTCTCAGTGTCCTGTTGCCATCCCTTTGCTCTACCAGCATTGCTTCTAACCCTAAGCACAGTAAGAGAAAGGTAACTAAGGCCCTTTAACAGCCAGCAGTGACATGGCTGCCAGGCCCAGTGACTTGCACCTGCAGACTCAACACTTGGGAACCTGAAAGCAGAAACATTGTCACAAGTTCAAGGCCAGCCTAGGCTACACGAGGAAGTCCACACTAGCCTAGCCTGGCTGCAGAGTGTGACTGTCTCAAGCAAAAAGAAAAAGATGAAGCCTGGAGAATCTATTGGTATTGATGAGACACTGCACAATTTCTGGGGCCTGTCTGCTTTCATCTCTGCAGAGTAGCAGACCACAGCAAAAGGATAAAATCTAAAATTAACCAAAGATCCTAGGAATCCCTGCCCACCACATATCCCTGTGCTCTAGAGCAAAACACTTCACATTCTGGCATTTCCCCAGTCTAGGGTATGCTTGTTATGCCAACTACACGGGAGGCTGATGCAGGAGGATTGCAAGTTCAAGGCCTGTCTAGGCAACATAGTGAGCCTTATTTGTCTTATTTATCTCAAGATAAATAAAAATGAGCACGAGGGTATAGCTCAGGGGTACAGTACTTGCATAGTGCACATGAGGCCATGCTTTCATTTCCTGATATCACAAAAGACAAAAAGTGCTTGGATTTCAATTTCCTTTTCTGTATCATGGATCGAGAGTCCTGTGAAGTCAGAGAAAACATCCATGCAAAGTGCACGTAATGACAACAGCTTGCTGTTTCCTTGGTGTGCTGTGGCAGACAGGCCCTCGTTCCTCTAGCAAATGGCCTGTTCCCCAGGCTACTGTCACTCAGCTCTTAAGAGCCAAGCATGGTGCTCACCAAGGCCTCTGCTAACTCTGAGCCTCTTTACATCCTCGTGCTTGTGACTCTAAGTCCATGATTTTATTATGCATCTGCAGGCAGTAAACCCGTGGTATAAATAGAGTAATACAGAAGCAGCAACTTCATCTTAGAGCGGTCGTTCTCAATGCTGTGACCCTTTGATGCAGCTCCTCACATTGTGGTGACTCCCCACCAACAAATTACATTGTTGCTGCTTCTTAACTGTGATTTTGCTATGTTATGAATCTTTTTTTTTTTTTTTTTTTTTTTTTTTGGTTTTTGGAGACAGGGTTTCTTTGTATAGCCTGGAACTAACTTTGTAGACCAGGCTGGCCTTGAACTAAGAAATCTGCCTGCCTCTGCCTTCTGAGTGCTGGGATTAAAGGCGTGTGTCACCATGCCCGGCTTATATTATGAATCTTGATGCAAGTATCTGATATGCAGGATATCTGATTGGGGGACATGACCCACAGTTTGAGAACCAATACCTTAGATGAAAGAATGTGGACAGCTGTCTTTGAGCACTGATCATCCCAGCCACCTCTCCATTCTTCTCTCCATCCATCTCTCCATTCATCTCTTCATTCATCTCTCCAATCATCTCTCCATTCACCTCTTCAGCCATCTCCACCTATTCTTAGGCATTTATTTTAACTCCAAATGTACATTTACTCATCTTGTCAGTGTATTATCATGGCAATAGCAAAGTAACTATGGCACTGTCTTCTTTCCACAAGTGGTCATGGCCCTGGTTCCCCATTTGACACTCCAGAGTGCTCACAGCGAGGAACACTTGCTTTTTGTCCCTGCAATGAATTCTCCTATGATGACAACATTCAGATGACTCAGATTACAGTGTACTTTTGAAGTGAAAGATAATGTTGAAGAACAGGTAGAGAGGACTGGAGTTATGGCTTAGCAGTGAGGAGACATTTTTTTTTTTTTTTTGCTCTTGTAGAGGAACCAGGTTCAGTTCCCACATCCATATGGCAGCTCACTACTGTTTGCCATTCTGCTTTGAGGATCAGATGTGCTCTTTTGGCCTCCACAGGCACCAAGCACACACATGGTGCACATATATACATGCAGGCAAAGCACAGAGACACATAAAGGATTTTTTTCCTTTAAAAGAGAGTGAGAGAAGAAAAGAAAATTAGCAGCTTCGGTCTCATATTTTTGTCTCTGTCTTCCAATGAGGAAACAGACTAGGGAACAAAGCGTGGCTCCACCAGTATCCAGATGCTAACTAGATGCTAACTAGCTGTCATGGCTGGCCTAATGCAGTGGGTGCACTTGGCTACTGATGAGTCATATGTCTCTTGGGGCATCTGCATGGCTGCAGCTTTGAAACCCATCTTCCCCAATGCTGAATTAAGAGCTCCAAGATGGATCTAGGTCCTATTTATCCATGGCAGGTTTTCAATTAGTTTCCTTTTTTGAAAACTCGTCATAGCAGCTTGGGCCATTATCTTGACGTGAATCTTCAGAGCACTTTCTTTCTAAAGGAAGACTTGTCAAAGGAAAGTATCTGTGAAGACGGTTCTGGATGTTTCAGCATAGGAGAGTCCATTGTGGAGAGGAAAAGGAAGTGGTCTTCAATTGGAGTGTCAAATGATGGAAAGGTGTCATGACCTAAGAAGACAATGTCTTAGTTACATTTCCATTGCTGTGATAAAACATGGAAAAAAACAACTTAGAGAGGAAAGGGTTTATCCAGTCTACAGTTTATTCTCCATCTTTTTTATTTTTTAAAGATTTATTTATTTATTTATTTATTTATTTATTTATTTATTTATTACATGTAAGTACACTGTAGTTGTCTTCAGACACTCCAGAAGAGGGCATCAGATTTTGTTACGGATGATTGTGAGCCACAATGTGGTTGCTGGGATTTGAACTCAGGGCCTTCGGAAGAGCAGTCAGCACTCTTAACCACTTAGCCATCTCACCAGCTCCCTTATTCTCCATCTTGAAGGTCAGTCAGGGCAAGAACTCAAGGCAGGAACTTGGGGGAAGACCTGAAGTGGAGACCATGGAGAAATGATGCTTACTGGCTATACTGGCTAGTTTTGTGTCAACTTGACACAGCTGGAGTTATCACAGAGAAAGGAGCTTCAGTTGAGGAGATGCCTCCATGAGATCCAACTGTAAGGCATTTTCTCAAATAGTGATCAAGGGGGAAAGGCCCCTTGTGGGTGGGACCATCTCTGGGCTGGTAGTCTTGGGTTTTATAAGAGAGTAGGCTGAGCAAGCCAGGGGAGGCAAGCCAGTAAAGAACATCCCTCCATGGCCTCTGCATCAGCTCCTGCTTTCTGACCTGCTTGAGTTCCAGTCCTGACTTCCTTTGGTGATGAACAGCAGTATGGAAGTATAAGCCGAATAAACCCTTTCCTCCCCAACTTGCTTCTTGGTCATGATGTTTGTGCAGGAATAGAAACCATGACTAAGACACTGGCTTTCTCACTTTGGTGGTAGTTTGCCTTCTTTTTTTTGTTTTTGTTTTTGTTTTTGTTTTTGTTTTTGTTTTTGTTTTTGTTTTTGTGTTTCGAGACAGGGTTTCTCTGTATAGCCCTGGCTGTCCTGGAACTCACTCTGTAGACCAGGCTGGACTCGAACTCAGAAATCCGCCTGCCTCTGCCTCCCAAGTGCTGGGATTAAAGGTGTGTGCCACCAGGCCCGGCTGGTAGTTTGCCTTCTTATACACCCAAGGACCCTCTGTCTAGGGATGGGACTGTGGGTCCTTCCAATCAATCACCAATCAAGAAAATGCCCTACAGACTTGCCACAGTTAGTCTGATGGGGGCATCATCTCAACTGAGGTGCTGCTTCCCAGATAACTCTAGCTTATGTCAATCAGAATATTTGGCCCCTGTCAACTTGTTACACCAACACTACTATTAAGCCAGAACTCTTCCTTCCTTGTTTATCCTCAATATTTCATATATTAATGTCAATATTACAGCATGAATAACTTTAGAAGTCCAACCATCTTTACATTTTCTGAGACTTTTAGTCCAAAGTCTTTGTAAAAATACAGAATTTTTAAAAGTTCAATGTCTTTAAACTGTGGACTCATGTGAAATAATAATAATATTTTCTCATTTCATGAGGGAAGACCCAGGGTGTAGCCACAGTCTGAACAAAACAAAGCTAAACTCCAACCATGCTAATAACTCAGTCCCCAGTGCCTGGCACTCATGATCTTCTGGGCTCCAGAGATTCTATACAACTCCACTTCTTGAGTTCTGACATTTCTAACACACACAGTTCAACTCAACTCATAGGCTCAGGCCAGCTCCACTCTACAGCCTCTGCTCTCATGTGCAGTGGCCTCGCCCTCCTGACATCTGCATCTGCTGGGGGCTCTAAAAGCTGCACCTTCACATAGCCTCCTGGTCTCTTTTCAGGGACCCTGACACTGACATATGGTGCCAAGCCTCAGACTCCCTCCATGGCTCCTTCAGTCTTTGGGTTCCCACCACAGCTGAGGCTGCACTTTCACTGAGGACCTCTGCTGGCCTCTCAGAGTGCCAAGTTTCAGCTGTTCTCCATGACCCCACTGTGTCTTCAAAACCAGTTAGATGTTAGAGACTCTGACACATTACTGTGTTGGCTACCAGCATGGCCTATGGGCTTGTCTCCCTCTGAACAACAGCTTTAGTGTGCTTACTCTAAGGAAACACTCCAAAACCTCGCCTCAGTGATGATGGTCTCTTCTTAATCACCACTAATTTCTCAGTTTCAGCTACTTTTGATCAGTTCTCTATTTTCCCAGTAAAGCAAAGGTTTCAGTTTAGTGGTACTGGTTTCTTATTAATCACACCAGATTTTTTAACTCAAATTGACAAGACCCACAGATTCATAATTCAAATATACCATACAAACTACCCTGATAAAATCTTCAAGGGATTCTCAAATATCCCTCTGAAACCCCACAAGCCAGGCCTCCATTGTCTGCATTGCTCTCAATATTCCCTTCCAAGTTCCCACAAGACAGGTCACTAAGTCCCTAATACTCAATGGCTCTATAAAAATACATTTTTATACATTTATTATTATTGCAAGATGTGTGACAGAATCCCTGTCTGCTGTGTTTGTTTTTTGTCTACTTGACGTAAGCTAGAGCTATCTGAGAAGAGGAAACTTCAACTGAAATAATGCCTCTATCAGACTGCCTATAAGTAAGACTCTCCAGCATATTTTTCATTTCAATTGACGTGATGCTGTGGGATATAAAAAAAGCAAACTGAGCAACCCAGGGGGAGCAAGCCAGGAAGCAGTCCACAAACTCCCAGGTTTCTACCTTGGGTTGGTGGCCTGACTTCCCTTCCAGATGGCCCATAAACTGTAAGCTGAAATAAACACTGTTTTTGGTCAGCGTTTTATCATACTAACAGAAAAGTAACTAAGATAGAAACTGAAATTGGTACCAGAAGTAGGGTAGTGTTAAGAGCTGTTTTGTGGGATCTGTTAGGTGAGGTAGAGAATGGTCCTGGGCTGGGACCATTCACTGATTGAGCTTGGATAACATGTACTGCTGCTTGTCATGGCTGTCACATCAGAACTCTGAGGCTGGGTCTCCTCTCCCTGCTTAATGTTTATATGTTTTGCCTTAGGAAAATAAATGGCCCTGTAGAGCCTGTGAGACTGCCCAGAGATAAAGATACTTGCTGCACAGACCTGACACCCGAGTTCCATCTCAGAACTCACATGGTAGAAGGAGTGAACTTACTCCTGAAAGTTGTCCTCTTACTTCAATGTACCACAGTACATGCATACACACATGTGCACATGCATGCACAAAGAAAACAAACAAACACACAAATAGTAATAAAACAAATTTTTAAATGTCCTTGAAAACTCAGAAGTAGGGAAAGGATGCTCATTTGATACTTTTTTTTTTTATGAGACAGGCTTCCCTTTCCAAGACAGGCTTCTCTGTGTAGCCTTAGCTGTCCTGGAGCTCACTGTGAAGTCCAGGCTGGCTTCAAACTCACAAATCTATCTGCCTCTGCCTCCCAAGTGCTGTTATTAAAGGCATGTGCCACCAGTGCCCGGCTCATTTGATAATAATATAAACATTCACATGTTTTAAATTCAATTCTTGGGCCATGTATCGTGGCACATGCTTTTAATCCCAGCACTTGAGAAGCAGAGACAGGCAGATCTCTGTGAGTTTCAGGCCAGCATGGCCTACATAATGAGTTCCAGGCAAGTCAAGGTTATATAGAGAGAACCTGTCTCAGAAAGAAATAAAATCAATTTTTGAAAGAGAGTCAGGATGTAGCTCAATGGAATGAATACTAAGCATACCTGAGGCCCTGACCTCTACCCTCAGTACTGCATCTACAGGGCATAGTGGCCAGACCCAGTTACATAGACCCTGTCTCACAATGGATAGATAGATAGATAGATAGATAGATAGATAGATAGATAGATAGATAGACAGATAGTTGGATAAATAGACATAGATAGATAGATAGATAGATAGATAGATAGATAGATAGATAGATACATAGATAGATACATAGATAGATACATAGATACATAGATAGATGAACAGACAGTCAGAAAGAGAGAAAGGAGGAAAGAAAGAAAGAAAGAAAGAAAGAGAGAAAGAAAGAAAGAAAGAAAGAAAGAAAGAAAGAAAGAAAGAAAGAAAGAAAGAAAGAAAGAAAGAAAGTTACCAAGTACTTCTTATACACCTGTGGCCCAGTGAAGAGAAATCACACAAATCAGGGATGGCAAACCCTTGCCATCTTATGCCTGCCACCTGCGCCTCCTGCCCAAATTCTAGGAAACCTTCAACTCAGAAGACAGTGACCAACAATCAGTGAGTGCAGGTCCCAGTTCCCCTTGTCAGCAGCTTGTTCACACAGTACAGAGCTGAAACTTAGAATCTAGGCTTGTCACTGTAATCCCGGGCTCCCCGAATGCACTCTGTGCTTACACCTGGAAATAATTTAACATCCTGTATTCCCCAGAGAAGAGCTATGAAGAAGTTGGCCCCAGTGCCTCAGTGTGTGGACTTATTTAGAAATAAGATCTTGGCTGAAGTGAGCACAGTGTGTGTGTCCTAATAGCATCCGTGTCTTTCTGAGAAGAAAAATTTGTCTTTCTTCTTTTTCATTTTCAGTTTGGTTTAAAAGCCATTACAATCAAGGACTTCTAAAAATTACTTTTTTAATGTATGAGGCGGGGGTTATTTCACTGAAGTTGGTGCTAGGCAGGTGGCCAGTGCTCTCAGTGATCCTCATGTCTTCACCCACCACAGTGCTGGGCTCACAGGGCCACTCCTGGCTTCTTATGCTGGTCCTGGGAAAAGGATCCCAGACCTCAAGCTCACACAGCAAGCACTCTGTTCACCATGTCATCACTTCAGCCTACAAGGACTTTTGCTCCATTTGTTTCATAGGAAAGGCAATTTGGACCCAGAAGCAAATACGGATAGAAGAAGGAAGACACAGGAAGATGGCTAAACACAAGCCAAAGAGAGGCGTGGGCAAAGTTAGGCCTCCAGGCTTGTCTTAGGGTTTCTATTCCTAACACAAAACATCATGACCAAGAAGCAAGCTGGGGAGGAAAGGGTTTATTCAGCTTACACTTCCACATTGCTGTTCATCATCAAGGAAGTCAGGACTAGAACTCAAGCAGGTCAGGAAGCAGGAGCTGATGCAGAGGCCATGGAGGGGTGGCACTTACTGGCTTGCTTCCATGGCTTGCTCAGCTTCCTTTCTTATAGAACCCAAGACCACCAGCCCAGGGATGGCACCACCTACAATAGGCCCTCCCCACTTGATCACCAACTGAGAAAATGCCCCACGGCAGAATTCATGGAGGCACTTTCCCAAGTGAATCTCCTTTCTCTGTGATAACCCTAGCCAAGTTGACAACACAAAACCAGCCAGTACATGGCCTCACATGGAATCAACCCCTTCAGCACATTGCTCTCGGCCCTTAGCGTCTAGAGTGCTAAGATGATTCATTACCATGTGAGTCATCCTAACTGTTGACATTATTTTTCTTTTTTTTACAATAGCCGCAGGAAGTGAAGAAGACACTGATGAATGGTACAGTCATCTTAAACTAACTACTGTTCTGGGAGACGCTGGGGCTTTGTGTTTGTTTGTTGTCTTTGAAACAGAGTCTTATGCATCCCAGGCTGGCCTGATATAAAGATAATCTTGAGCTGGACAGTGATGGTGCAGGACTTTAATCCCAACACTCAGGAGGCAGAGGCAGCTGAATCTCTGATTTGGAGGCCAGTCTGGTCTACAGAGTGAGTTCCAGGATAGGCAGTGCTACACAGAGAAACCTTGTCTCGAAAAACAAACAATAACAAACTGCTTGCAAGTGCTAGCATCACAGGCATGTACCTCCAAACCCATTTTATATGGTGCTGGAACCCAGGGCTAAGCAAGAAGGACAGCAGAGTCTGGCTGTTTTCCACAAGGGTGACTACCAGCAAGGCCATTGCAAGAACAAGGTCCCTTGACTCCACATCCAGTGCTCCCACTCACGAGGATTACCACCTACTCACTAATGGCTCTGTGACAGTGGATAATGATTGTCAACTTGATGGAATCTAGAATTCCGTAGATGATAAAGCTGTGGACACATCCGCAGGGGAATTTCTAGGTAGCACCATATAAAAGGAAAGACTCACCCTAAGTGTTGGTAGCACCCTTCTGTAGGTTGGGATTCTGGGCTGAATAAAATGGAGAAAGCAACTGAGCACCAGGATCCATCTCTCTCTGCTCCTGACTACAGATGTGTTTAGGTTTGGCAGTCGTGGTCAAGATTCAGCCCGTGGTCGACCCATCCTTGTCTCTTCTCAGCACACAACCCTTCCCCATATCTGTCCTGCAGGCTGTCAGCAGTAGAGACAGAGTCCTGTTCTAGCTAGTGTCAGGGTCCCAGCACTTTCCCTATGTCAGCTTGAAATTCCTGGTGAAAATTCCAGTTCCTTGGGGTCCATTGTCACGGTTCTCAGAAAGCTGAAGGGAGGGCACAAGTATGTCTTTAGAACAACCTTGGTCTTGCCACGACAGTCACAATTTCTTCCTGCTTTCCAATCTGATAACTCCCACAGAGTTTGCATCTCCAACCTGCCCTATCTACACAATGAACTCTGTGCTTTTCTAGCGCGGTGCAATCTTGAGTGATTGCTGTGGGCTCCCTCTTCTCAGAACAATGCTCCTGTCTTCTAGTATCCTATGGTCTACACTCCCATTCTCACAAATCAATGGCTCTTGAATAAACCACTTGGCTATCCAGCTTCAGTTTTCTCATTGAAAAATAAAGGTTTTTATGTTGGGAGACTTCAGTCTCTTTTCATTAGGAGAGCCCTGCCTTCTCAAGGGCTGCTCCAGGCTTGCATTGAAGGCTAAGACCAAGGCTCTCAAGCTTCAGCTCCCAAAGGAATTGCCACAGGAGAGGTGTAGGAATCAAGGTGCCACACTCCAGTACTGTGATGCTGTGGCCTGGGGCTAGGCCCAAGGAGCTGCATTCCAGGAGACCCAATCTCAGACACATTGCTGCCTCTCTGGCTACTGAAGACTGACAAGACTACAGGCCAGGAAATGGCTTGAAGAACACCCAGAACCCTCCCTAGATCTGAACATGCTCTTCAGACTGGCTGGTCCCATGAAGGACAAGTGTTTTGCTTTGCTTTTTTTTTTTTTTTTTTTGCTTTGTTTTGTTTCATTTTTTGTTTTTGCTCCTTCCACTGACTTCACAGCCAACGGGCTCTTTGTTCCAAGGAAGCAGCATCCTAATTTGGCTAATGGAAGTAGTAAGGGAGTTTATTTGTGAGATATGGGTGACGCCCAAATCTCCAGAGGTGCCCAGACTAGGTCAGGCACTATTCAGCAAGAACCCCATGTCAACTATGTACAGTGGTGTTTGTCCTCTCAGGACCCTGCTGCCCAGCTCTGGCTTCTGAACATTCTCTGATGGTAGAGGGGGGTAGTTAGATCTTTCTGCTGATGTCTGCCACCCCAGGGAGGATTCTTGCCTCCTTTTCACAATAAAATCCCAGTTCAGGACCAGTGCCAAACCTAGGCACTGTACAAGGTGGCTGGGACTGTAGTTCTGGGATTTCAGTTTCTAAAAGCCAGAGGGTTTTTGCTTAAAGGAAGAGTCAGTGGCAGATAGATACAGGTACAGAAACTTCTGCTTTATAGGGCAGAAGAAAGCTTGTCACTAGCCCTACTGCCTCCCTTGACAGCAGAATCTACCTTCTAGAGTCCAGGCCCCCATGCTCAGGGGGAAGACATGAGCACACCATCCAAGAATAGACTTAGGGTCTCTAGGAGACCAGGGAGGAGTGTTGTTCAGTGCCTGTGGCTCCTCCCAGGTCTCCCAGCATCCCTCAGTACCTATGGCTCCTCCCAGCTCTCCCAGCATTCCTCAGTACCTATGGCTCCTCCCAGCTCTCCCAGCATCCCTCAGTACCTATGGCTCCTCCCAGCTCTCCCAGCATTCCTCAGTACCTATGGCTCCTCCCAGCTCTCCCAGCATTCCTCAGTACCTATGGCTCCTCCCAGCTCTCCCAGCATTCCTCAATACCTATGGCTCCTTCCAGCTCTCCCAGCATTCCTTAGTACCTATGGCTCCTCCTAGCACTTCTCACCCCATCCTCTACCCTAAACTTCTCCTTCCGGGGAGCTAGACTTTAGATTCCCTTCTCCAAGCCTGATCCCTGTATAACTCAGCCATTTGGGTTATGCTGTTCTCTTGGCCCTGGCCACCTCTCTTCATATTCTCTCTCTCTCTCTCTCTCTCTCTCTCTCTCTCTCTCTCTCTCTCTCTCTCTCTCTCTCTCTCTCTCTCTCTCTTCTCTCTTTCCCCCTGCCTTTCTATAATAAAGCTCTAAAACCATAGACAGTCTCTGCTCATCAAGGCTGCATTCACTCTTGTTAGTGTTGGGAACCTCTTCCTTCATCCCTCTCCCATAAACCCGGTGGCTTTAGCAAAGTAGCTCCAGGACTCCCAGGTAGAGCTGCCCCTTGCCAACTCCCAAAGAGTGGGTCAGAGGCTTAGATGCCCACCCAGGGATGAGTGGAAGGTAGATAGCAGCACTCACACACGGAACAGACCAGAACCTTGGGACCTGGAACCTGCCCACGGTTGTCTTTTTTTTGTTGTTGTTAAACATTTTGTTTCTGTATTTGCATACATGGGTGGTGTTCATAGTCAGAGGACAACTTGCTAGAGTCCATTCTCTCCTTCCACCACATTTGTCCACAGGATCAATTAAGCTTGGTAATAAGCTCCTTTACCCACTAAAGACATCTTGCCAGGCCTCATGAATATTCTTCAGCATTCTACTTAACTGATCTTACCTCACATCAGGGCTGGGAGCCATGTGTCTTAGTGTGAAAATCTATGTTGACTGTTCACTCGGGAAGGAGGATTAGAGAAGTAAGGGACTGGGGAGCAGTGCTCCTGAGTTAGAAGGAAGGAAACAGCCAGGTAGGGCACCTGAGAAGGGGAATTGGGATGGATCTGTCTTTGCATTCCTGTGCCCGAGCCCTAGGTCCAAACAGGAGCCAGGGAGAGCTATTTAGTTTCCCACTAGGTGGATCTGACTCAGCTTACAGAGTTTATACATCCTCAGGCACAGTGAACAGTCAAAGGTTTTTCCTTGTTTGACAGAGACAGATTCAGTCTGGATATGCAAATCAGTGATCAGAGAGAGTCCTTGTAGCCTGGAAGAAACTTGTGATTTGGACCTTAGAAAGGGTGGCCAGATAGACTGGACAGACAACTGGACAGATAGAAGATGTCAGCTGTACCACAGACACACATTCTGGGATTCTGACATCCATCAATATTTAGTCTGTGGTGAGTGGCTGGGTGAGTTGCAACACCCTGTAAGGTTTCCAGCTTGCTCACCTGTAAAACAAGATGGATTCTCTTAGCTCTTTGATAGGGGGTGTGCTGGTTAGTGGTTTTGTCAGCTTAACATGAGTTAGAGTCATCTAAGAATCGAGAACTTGAATTGAGAAAATGCCTCTATCAGATGTCCTATAGGCAAGTCTATGAGACATTGTATTGATTAATGGTTGATGTGTGGGAAGGCCCAGCCACTGTGATTAGTGGGACTGGTGTGTATAAAAAATGCTATCTGAGGAGATGGAGAGATGGCTCAGTGGTTAACACTGGCTGCTCCTCTAGAGGACCTGGTTTCAACTTCCAGAATCCACATGGTGGCTCACAACCATTTGTTGTTCCAGTTTCAGGGGATCTGGAGCCCTCTGGTGGCCGCTTTGGACATAGCATGTACATCTTATGTAGACAAGCAATAAGTAAATAAATAAATACATACGTGAGCTAAAAATAAGTAAGTTTAAAAAAAAAAGCAAGCAGAGCACTTTGTGAGGAGCAAAACCATAAGCAGCCCTCCTCCATGGTCTCTGCTTTACTTCCTGCCTATTGGTCCCTGCCCTGCTTGAGTTTCTCCCTTCTTTTCCTTCATAATAGACTGAGCTGCCAAATGAAATGAAATCATTCCTCCCCAAGTTGTTTCTGATCATAGCGTTTAACGCAGCAATACTAAGCAAAGTAGTTCAGTGAGTTAGATGTTGCTTTTATTGGCATTTGGGGACCATGAAGAGCCATGTTCAGTTAATAATGGAGGGAGGTTATCCTCCATAGATCCACACATGACTGTGTGGGTGTCAGGGAGATCAGCAATAACTCGAGGAGGTGGGGAGCAGATGAACAGAGATGGTTTAGTTTTATCATGAATCAACTGAAAAATGTCTTGCATTGGCCGGGCTTTACTCCCAGCACCTCAGGGGACTGGACCCTAAAGACAGAAAGGTAAGTCTAACCTGGAAACGAAAGAACCTAAAGAAAACTAAATAAACTAAGAAAAGTAAGGAATGCACCTGAGCATGCAGATAAAAGACAAGCTTTTTCAGCCAGGCTGTGGTGATGGTGGGGGCTTCCCTCTCACCTTTAATCCCAGTACTTGGAGTGTGGGGAAGAGGCAGACAGATCTCTGAGTTCACGGCCAGCCTGGTCTACAGATTGAGTTTCAAGACAGCCAGGGCTACACAGAAAAACCCTGTCTTGAAAAACCAAAATCCAACCAACTAACCAAACACACAACCAAAAAACAAACACAAAAACTACAACAAAAAAATCCAGACAAACATACAAAACCCAAAAAGTTCTCCAGGACAAGAGAGATGGATCAATGAAAGTCCTTGTTTTTCTTTCAGAGGACCCAGACTTGATTCCCAGCACCTGCTCACAACCATGGTAACTCCAGTTCCAGATGAGGGGGGTGGGGTTTATGCTCTTCTGTCCTCTACAGGCAGTAGACACTCATGCACTCTACACCTCGAGCATGAATGCATAAAAACTGTTTCCCTGGACATTTTACATCAGTGAATGTTTTATCTAAATATTCTTTGATATTTAATTATGTAGATATTTGTGTGTGTGTGTATACACACACACACACACATATATACACACACATACACACATACACACACACACACACACACACACACACACACACACACACACACACAGATGCTCGCAATTGAGTGCAGTGCACAAAGAAGGTAAAGACTTGGTTGGTTTCCTGGAGCTGACCTTACACTTGGTTGGGAGCTGCCTGATGGAGGTGTTGGGAACTGAACTCCTGTCCTCTGGAAGAGCCTAAAATGCTGTTAACCACTGAGCCATCTCTCTAGACCCTTCTCTTTGTATTTAAATCCAATAAACCCCATAGTGAACTATCATTGCTTATGTGTCTAAATAGTTAAAATAAAAACAGTGACACACCCAACACTGGCAAAGGTTTACAGTGACTGAATTTCTCATAAATTGTGCGTGGGGATGTACAATGTCCCAGCCACCTGTACTGGCAACTTTTGGTTGTCAACTTGACTTCATCTGGAATGAAGTAAAACCCAAGCTGCTAGAAACACCTGTGAGAACTTTTTTTCTTTTGAAGTGGGAAGTCCCATTTTTAATCCAGGTTTTCCGAAGTGGGGAAACGAACCTGTAATCTAGATCCTTTGAGATGAAAATGTTCACCTTTAATCTGGCTACACTTTCCCCTGGCAGCCTATAGAAAGAACATGGAAAAGGGAAGCTTTTGCTCTTTGCCTGCTTGCCCTTGCTCTCACTGGCAAGCTCATTGCTTCACTGGCATTGGAGTCTATATCTTCAGGATTCCAGTGTCTACTGAAGACCAGCTGAGATGCCCATCACCATGAACTGAAAAACTACTGGATTCCTGGACCAGTAGACAGCCATTGTTGGACTAACTAGACCACAGCCTGGAAGACACTATAATAATTCCCCCTTTTATGTCCCTGTATAGATTTGCTATCTGTTCAGGTCTCCTAATACACCTTCCTAGAAAACAGTTTAGCTGTTTTGTAAGAAACAAAACATAGCACACTGTGGGTACTAAAGAGGGGCAAGGGAAGGAGGGGGAAGGAAGGATAGCCCACGTCTGGCCAGAGTTCCTCCTATGCTCTGGGCAAGCAGATGCAGGAGGTCTACCAGACTCTCTCCACTTGGACCCGGGTGGGCATCTAAGCCACTGACCCCACTAGAAGAGGGGTGGTGGTGGTGGTGGATGAAAAGGGACAGCCCCTGACCTGGGGCCCAGGGACGCCACCCTGTAGCACTGGGGTTATTGGAGTGAGGGCTGAGGGAGAGAGGTTCCCATGCAGGTGAGAGTAAGCACAGCAGACCTAGATGAACAGAGACAGTCTATGGTTTTAGAGCTTTATTATTGAAAGGCAGGGAGCATGAGAAAAGTTAGAAAGAGAGAGAGACCAGACATGGCCAAGAGGAGAGAAGGAGGAAAAGAAGAGAGAGAAGAAAGTCTAGAGTAAGAGGGAGTGAGTAAGAGGTTAGAGAGGAGAGGAGAGAGGAGAGTGGAGAGTAAGTGTAAGAGGAGTAAGAGCAAGAGAGCAAGAGAATGAGGAGGGGCCAAACAGCCCCTCTTAGGTATGCTGTTATCTTTACTGTTGCTAGGTAACTGGGGAGGAGTTTAACCTGAAGTTCAGAAGCTTGGGGCATTGCCTATTTGACTAAAGCCATGCTTCTCTTGTGAGGGCTGTGGGGGCGGTAACTTTGACAGGAGCCAGAGTTCCAGGAGACATGAGAGAACTTCTGTCCCATGTAAGTCAATTATCATCAATGGGTCTTGGGGTTACACCTCAGCTTGACTGGAGACCAGACTGTCAGTGTATAGCCCAATGCCCAACAGCACACAGGCTGGTAAGATGGCTAAGTGGGTAATGGTGCTTGATAACCTGAGGCTAAAACCCAGGATCAATGTAGCAAAACTGACTCCTTCAATTTGTCTTCTGACCTCCACATTCATACACTCCACCTATGAAAGTAGTAAATGAATAAAATTTTAAAACAAACAATTGAGCTGAGCATACAATTGCTGTGAGGTCCAAGCATCGTGTTCCTGGGCAGTTATCTCACAGACATGGATTCTCGTTTTCACAGATACACCTTTTTGTAAATGTTCACAATGATTGTGTGTAATGCCCATAAGCACTGTCCAGATGTCCTTCAACAGTGACTTGATAACCCAGATGTCATGCATTGGTGCTGTGGAATGCATCTTAGCCATAAAGAATGTCTAGGGAATTCTATGGAGTGATAAAACATCCCAAAATGGAAGAGAGCAAGAGAGAAATAGAGAGAGAGGGAGAGAGAGAGAGAGAGAGAGAGAGAGAGAGAGAGAGAGAGAGAGAGAGAGAGAGAGAGAGAGAGAGAGAGGTATATGATTATTAAAAGGCAATGGAAGGCTCCTGAGGGGGCTGGAACCATCTTGAGAATTGAGGGGTGGGGGTTGAGACAGGGTTTCTCTGTGTAGCCCTGGCTATCCTGGAACTTATTCTGAAGACCAGGCTGGCCTCCAACTCAGAAATCCACCTCCCAAGTGCTGAGATTAAAGGTGTGCACCACTACTGCCTGGCTTATTTGAAATTTTACAAGTGTCATTTATTTGTTTGTTTGTTTCCAGAATAGGGTGTATATAGCCCAAAGTGGACCCAAACTTCATGCTTGCTGTTCAGAGGATGACGATGACCTCAAATTTATGATCCTCCTGCCTCCACATCTGAGTTCTGGGACTATAGATGTGTGCAACCATGCCTAATTTTATGTAGCACTGAGTACCCCACCCAGGGTGTCATGAAAGTTAGGCAAGCCCTCGACCAACTTTGCTACATGCCAGCCCGAATATGATTTATTTTTGTAACTACAAGGGAGATTTTGCTTTAAAAATAAACCTGTTCTTATTCGTAGCAGTTGCTTAACCCTTGCTAAGCTGGAGCCTGAAGAACTTTCTTGGGCTGCTAAGGGGTGGTGAGAAGGCAGACACTTCTATTGCAAATGAGGAGTTCTAAATTTCTACCCAACAACTTCCATCTCCACCCGGGTTGGTGACATAAGGTTTCTGAGACTCACCTAAAGCCTCAAAAGCCCCAAAGATGCCTGTACCTCATGAACCATAGGCACTGGTTCTTGTTCTTTGCCCTCACCTCTTTCTGAAATCCCTGGCTGATGGAAGATGTATTAACTGCTGGAAGATGTATCTGCTGCTGGAAGATGTATCTGCTGCTGGAAGGTGTATCTGCTGCTGGAATATGTATCTGCTGCTGGAAGATGTATCAGTTCCTTACAGATATATCTGCTGCTGGTGTTCCTGTTCATACCGATCTACAGGTCTCTTTATTATCTTCTCTGTCCCTCTCCTACTCCAAACATCCTCTTTGGCTCTATCAGGGCCAGGTCTCTCCTTGTTGCATAAGCATGACATATTTGTTTTTCAGAGGTTGCCTTGCCTGAATTTTGTAACCAGCTCCCTCATGAAGGATAAGACCCATCTCATTGCTAACAGTTTTCCCTTCTGAATTCCCATGAGCATGTCTGTTCTGCTCATGACTGAGCTGTATCTGTGAGTAAGGAAGAGAGTTAGTTAATACTTAGTTGAATTCAGGCTCTTGGGTGAGGCTCTGTGGGGCTTGTGTCTTCTGGGGCAAAGTCAAGAAGCAGCCCCACATGTCAGTGTCCACACATGCTGCCGTAGGTGTGCTGAGAAAGCCTATTCATCAGTCTAGTCTAGACTGACAGCACCTCCTCTCCTGCTCCTCACTTGGAAAATGTCATTGAGCTCACATTATGGGGAAAGCAGGAGTTGGGAATTTCCTACGTCTGTGCCACATTGTGTGATTGAAGGGGTCCTGAAACTTTTCTGATGATGGCAATAAGGACATGTTGCTGTCTTGGATTACCCACTTCTGGGTCTCGTTACTATGGAAGAAAGGTTCTTTCTTAGCTGCAAGTGAGTAGCTCAAAAGAGAAAACTGTGTCCAACAGAAGCCCCCAAAGGAGGAAGGACAGGACACTCAGGACTTGATATGGAGGTGCCAATTATGCTGTGGAAGACAGGTGATGAAATTGCTTCACATCAATTCTGGTTTCTGTTTTAAAACATTTGGTTTGTTGCTATGAAAACAAATATATGGAAAGAATGCAGGTCGGTGACATGAAAGGCATTTCTTCTTCCTAACTTTAGATGCTGTTTCCCTCTACCCTTTGACAAGTCGCTGACCAGCAGAGGAGACAGACATGGGAGGGCAGCCAATGCTCTTTCTGGAGAAGTGGCCTCAGCCCAAGCTCACAAGGTGTGTGTGGGGGGTGGGTCGGGTGCAATTTTAAACTAATTGATGAACTGCTTTGGGAATCTACTCATTAAAACACACTCTTGTTACTGATGGAACCCTAAGCTATAGGGGCCAGTAGAAGGCATGGAGATGCTGGTCAAGGGGACAGTCTTCATGGTTCTCTGTGACTCACCAGGCTGTCTTCTGCAGACAGGGGACAGGACAGTCTTGGTGGCAGGGAGATTCTCACTGTGACTGCCTGTTAATTTAAAGCTCATGAGGAAACACAAAGAGGAAACAATTGTCCCACAGGATAGTCTTCTGTAATGTCACTGCTACAGACCCTTCTACATGAGACTCATTAAAGGTCTGGCTCTGAGGACCAAAATGGGGCAAGGGTGTCTGGGATGGAGTAGAAGTGCAGGAACAGTGTCGCCCTTCTAAGTCCCTCCCTTGGTAAAGAGAAGGTTTAACTTACATTGATGTATTAGGTCTATATTTTGCTGTAAGAAAAGATATCCCATACAAATCATAGACCTTTTAAAGCAGGTGAACTGTGGGTTAGACTCTCCTAGGTTCCAAACTGGCCTCAGAGCACGAACAACTGAAGTCCCAGGTGAGCTCCCTAAGGGCCCTCTCCCCACCCTGAGGGAAGTGACTTCCTCATAGTCCCTGCCAGGATGGGAGCCCATTCCACCCCGGTACTCCTAGCAATGCCATCCTTTCTGAGACCAAAAGTTTCTCTTTTCT